>NC_047590.1:13442500-13687500 GCF_011004845.1 Esox lucius
TAAAGGTACGCACAGCTTCATAAATCAGGCGGTGAGAGGAGTATAAGCAAAATCTTACGCCAACATATACGCATTAAGAATGATAAATGAGGGCCACTGTGTTGACGAGAAAATATAGAAACAATGTTAGCTAACATAAAACAATAGCATGCATATCATGTGGAATAAATACAATTTTACCAAAGCCCAACGAAACTTCAAAATAAGAGAACTATTGTGCTAAATGAAAAAATATATAAATAACAAATGCAACTAAAAATTTACTTTCAATTATGACATTGGTCATAGAAAAAGACAACAAATTAAAAACATGAAGTTGGCCTCAAGGAGTGTAACAACCTTCTGTATAGGTCTTTGAAGGAACACCGTTTTAGTTGTGGGTTTCCCCTTTTTCTCAAATGTAGTTTTATTAACCAGCCATCTTACTTTTCTCACTTTACTATCTGACCCTGAATCAATATCTGTGATTCTGGCCAGCTTCCATTCTATTCTATTCTGTTTTGGTTTCAGATCATCTTGTAGAAGGACAATGTTGTTGACTTTCAGGTTCCTTCTGTTCTTGTTTTATCTTGATTGTAATTTCAAAATACATTCTTTCTTCCATGAAGTCCAAAACCCTTTAGCCATTTGTAGGTGGAACCCTGGAATTTCCCATTACCAGAAAGCAATGGACTTTGTCTGGCTCACAGGTAAGTACATTCACCATATCCGCAGTCACTCACATCTGCAAAATGGTGAAGCTCATACCTTTTAACGTTGCCGAAACCGGGAGGCAAAAAGCATCTTTTGATTTGCATTTCAGTAAACTTGGGTAGGTCTCTGATCCAGGATTCCCACTGAGGCCTTTTTCTGGAAGTCTCTCATCCCAGCTGAACGTCTCTCAGAACATTTGCTGGATTATTTGTTTCCCCAGAAAGACAAAGGGTGCCATGAACCCCAGGGGATCATACATAGAGGCTATGATAGAGAGCACACCTCTTCTACGATAGTGATGCACCAATACTCCAAGAGCTCTCTCCATATGCGATAAACTCAAGGCCATGTCTAGATCTTTGATTGCAGGGCATTCTACTTCTGGGATGGTTGCCATTACGTTCTCACTGTTGGAAACAATCTTGTGGAATAATAATAAACTCACCCATGTAGACTGGCGGTAAGGAGATCTTCTCACCAGAGTAAGCCTCAAACTTTGAGGGGTTACTACTGTGGTTCTTGATGTCATTGTAGAGAGCTTAAGCTTGACTTGTTATGTGTTTGTTTCCAAAACTTCAGCTACATCAGTTAGAATAAAGATTGTGTCACTTTGAGAATCCAACAGAGCATGTACACGTACTTATTGTGCTGGCTGGGTTGTGGATGAAAGCCAGACAGGGACTTTTGTAGCTGTTGGCTTGTTAGCTTCATCCTGTATTACAATATTTGAAGTAGTGGCTGTGGTTGTTTCTCTGTGTTGTGTTGACTGAGGTCGTTCTTTGTACTTTTCTTGACTTAGACTTTGCTTGCCTTGTGTTGGTCTTTGTTCTCTGGCTCGCTCCTCATGCAGACAGGTGGGATGCTGTTTGTGGCACAGGTTGTAAACACTTCTACTGTTGCAGCTCTTTAAGTAGTGACCAGACTTGAGACAATCAAAGCATAGCCTTTCAGATTAAACAAATTTGGTTCTGTCTGAGACTGCTTCATCCATGAAAAGTATCAAGCATGCATTTGTGAAAAGTATGCCCGGTCTTTATATAGAAAATGCATGTCATGATAGAATTTTCATTGGAACATTTGGGCATTGTATTTGGTCCGAAGCTTTTATTTCTTTGGCATGTTGGTGATTTTTCAACCAAAGCATAGCCTTTCAGATTAAACAAATTTGGTTCTGTCTGAGTCTGCTTCATCCATGAACTTCCTGCATTTGTGAAAAGTATGCCTAGTCTTTATATGTGCTTGAGTTGAAGAAAGAGCCTGCTTCTGCCAAATCTTCAAGCTCTGGATACAATAAACTTAGAAATCTCTACACATAGATCCAGTCTTTGTTGCGTGTCTTGGTCTGGAGTTGGGCCATACGTAGTTCACCATAAACATGCTGCATATCTGCAGAAAGAACTGTGATGTCACCAACTATATCTTTAAGCAGATCATAAGATAAAGACTCTGTTAATTGTGATAATGGCTTCTTAGAAGATTTCACTTGTGTTCTCCATTTGTCATAAATATACAGCTCTGGGAAAAATTAAGAGACCACTCCTAATTTTTCTTAAATCAGCATCTCTACATTTATGGCAGTCATTCCATTCCAGTGTCTGTTAGATTCCAACACAGGCACACCTCATTTTATGTAATGAGGTACTGATTAGGTGATTACCTGAACCAAATCTAATTTAACCAGGAAAAGTATAAAAAACACTGCTGTGGCCATCACTATCCTTTTGCAATAGGACCAGCTGGATCACAAAAACTGTGCAAGTAGTACCACAAATGTAATTTGAATAAAAATAACAGGATGACAAAAGAGTTGAAAAGAAAAGCTTTCAGTGAGGAAAAGAAGGGTTAAATTCTGGCTTTGCTGGCAGAGGGATACAGTTAGCTTATTATAAACCTATATACTTCTATTATTTACTTTTTGCATTCATTAGAAAACTTGTTAAAAATGTCCTATATATACACGTTGCCATCTTTAAAATGAATTATACACTGTGCAATATATTGCATTCTGAAGGTTTCCCCGTTATAATATGATTATGACGTCATTGTTAGTGCTGCTTGCAGAATACTAGTAGGAAGTAGTGAATTACTTTACCTATGGGAAAATGCACTCTTGCCAATAGAGCTGTACACTTGGATTAACTGATTCTATATATCATTGTTTACAATCAGGCATCGTTCCATTGAGGGTTCAGTCCTTTCACATAACTGACTGGCCGTTGGGACTCAAATGTTCACTTCCTTGACATGATTATATGATTGTATGATGAGACAATCTGACAAATTCTCCTTCAGTTGTGCGTGTCTCTCCATGCAGGGGAAACGTGGTGAATCAGGCCATACTGGAAAAGCAGGGCACCAGGTAAGACCTTTAGGATGTTACCTCCAACTGAATATAGTGGCCCTCATTCATGTGTTTGTCCCCATGAAGAGTTACCAATTAAAGAAACATGAAATGATAAAGAAATCATGTGGTATAAGTGAATAAAATGAAAAGGGAAACTAAATCAAACTTACTATTTTCCAGAGAAATATTGGAAATATTTGTATGAAAGTATAGAAATGTAAAGTAACTTGTTTTGTTAACTGTCAAATGTTATCTAAATTAGTGTGTATATGCTTTCTACAGTGCAACCTCAAGTGTGGACAAACTGTAGACTGCTCTTGCAACAACCCTGCTGCATGTGATTTTAGGGCCCTATGGGAATCACTGGAGCTCCCGGGTTCCCAGGTGGTCCAGGTATGAAGGTGAGTAGCCTACATAATGATGATTAAACTCACTTTGATGACAACTCTCTATTCAAACCATTTGTTTGTCAAGACATTCTGAGTTGATTAATGGATTGTAAGGGTGCCTGCAAACACAGTGTGGCTGTGACATTCTGCACTGTCTAGGGTCAACCAGGCCCAACAGGAGCACAGGGATCCCAGGGCCAGCAGGGGCCAAGAGGGGAAGCTGGAAATGTCGGACTAGCTGGTTTTTGTCTAATTTATAGTGCTACTAATAATTTTTCTCAATTTCCAATGTGCCTCAAGATGTAACTTTTATTACAGAAAGTGTTTGTGAATTTGGTTCCTGATAGAAATATTGAATGTGAATTACAGTTCAGAGAACATTTACAATGCAATTAAAATGTATGTTAAATTTACAAATTTACTTTATCCTGAACTGTTGATTAGATGTTAGAGAAATGACCCGAAGACATACTTTTTGTTTATTTCTGCAGGGTCCAGCAGGAACAGGTGGAGCTGCAGGATTCAAAGGACAGTCAGTAAGTACGATTTATCAATTTATTTGTATTTGTTTGTATTTTTTATTCCATACTCCATATTCCATTCTCACACATTTTGTGAGTTTTAGACTGTGTTGTAAGAATTGGCCCTCGCACAGACTCTACCAGGGCATGGTGTTCAGTTGATGGTTGTGTCATTTCATTATTATGATTTAACACAACAAGTTAATCAAAAAAACAAGAGCATTTGCTCAACACACCCTGAGAACCAACAATAGAAGGCGATTATGATATTTTTCATCTTGATATTAGATAGGTCCTCACCCTGAAAGAAGTCTATTGGGCAATAGAAACAGTGGTCCATAATTTAGGCATTTTCCTCTAATTTAGGCATGGTGATACATTGGGAATTGTAATTTGCTGAGTGAGATTATCAAGTAGCTGGCTCCACAAAATACCCTGATAATTAATCTAATCTTTAAGCCCATTTGAATAATTGCTAATGTTGTTGCAAATATATATCATATTTTGCGTTTTGTTAATTTTGATGAACCTAGTGTAACGTAGCAAAAAATATCACACTAAATGTAGTATCCCAGATTTGCATATACTGTGTAAGGATCTCCTCAATCCCGCCGTCACGTCTTCCATTGAGGAAGCAGAGGATGAGGGCTCAGAGGTGGACTCGTCCATCACCCGGGCTGAAGTCACAGGGGTGGTCAAAAAACTCCTCGGTGGCAAGGCACCGGGGGTGGATGAGATCCGCCCTGAGTACCTCAAGTCTCTGGATGTTGTGGGGCTGTCTTGGTTTACACTGTGATGGCAATTTCTAAAATCCAAATAGTTGTATGAAAATGGTAGGTAAGACAGGAGAAATCAATTGCGCAATAAACTGTTTTAATCTTGCTTGCAAGGAGAAAGTATACAGGTTACAAAGTAACAGTGAATAGTTTCTAAATAAAAACATCATTTCGACAGTATTTATTACATAGGAAAAAGGGGTGTGGTAAGATGCTGCCATCTGTCTCATGTCAATCAAACACCTTTCCCTTTGTTCTATCTTATCCTTCCTGCCATAATGTTTACTGTAATGTTTACCCAAAGGGGCCAACTGACCTTACTGCCCCTTGTTGTATCTTCTCCTATCTTGTCCTAAAACCCATTGATCTGCATCTGGACAGACAATAGATGTCCCCTATGCAAATACCAGATCCCCCACATTCCTGTACCTATCTTAACAGTGGGACTCAGTCCTTTACTCAGTGAGAATACATTGTATAAAGAAATTTCCACAACAACACGCCTGTGCAACATTGCGTGGCGGTCGGGGACAGTGCCTCTGGGATGGCAGACCGGGGTGGTGGTCCCACTTTTTAAGAAGGGGGACCGGAGGGTGTGTTCCAACTATAGGGGGATCACACTTCTCAGCCTCCCCGGGAAAGTCTATGCCAGGGTTCTGGAGAGGAGAATACGGCCGATAGTAGAACCTCGGATTCAGGAGGAACAGTGTGGTTTTCGTCCGGGCCGTGGAACACTGGACCAGCTCTATACCCTCTACGGGGTGTTGGAGGGTTCATGGGAGTTTGCCCAACCAATCCCCATGTGTTTTGTGGATTTGGAGAAGGCATTCGACTGTGTCCCTCGCGGCATCCTGTGGAGAGTGCTTCGGGAATATGGGGTCCTGGGTCCATTGCTAAGGGCTGTCAGGTCCCTGTACGACCGAAGCAAGAGCTTGGTCCGCATTGCCGGCAGTAAGTCAGACTTGTTCTCAGTGCATGTTGGACTCCGGCAGGGCTACCCTTTGTCGCCGGTTCTGTTCGTAATTTTTATGGACAGAATTTCTAGACGCAGCCAGAAGCCGGAGGGTGTCAGGTTTGGGGACCACACGATTTCGGACCACCACCCCGGTCTGCCAATATGTGGCAGTGTGGTAGTATTTTGTCGTGTTTCAATTTGATAATGTAATTGTGTGATAATATTCTAGTGTGATAATGTTTTAGTGATGTAATGTGGCAATGTGGAAGTATTTTGTTGGGTGGCAGTGTGATATGTGATAGTGTTTTAGTATTTGGCAGTGTGGCAGTACATGATAGGGTGTGGCGGGATTTGATAGGGTATGGCAGGATTTGGTAGGGTGTGAGAGGATTTGATAGGGTATGGCAGGATTTGGTTATGTCATCTAACTAGAAACAATTATGTCCCTGAACATTGTAGTTACCTAAAATGTGTAAACCAACGATGGATGAGACTGTCAGTTAAATGCCTAAAGGTACATGTATACTGTTATCTTAAGCAAATTAGCTAACTCTGCACAGCTACCTGCATTACATGTTCCTAGATTAGGGTTGAGGTGAGGGTTAATGTTAGGGTTATTTTTTCGGAGGCGTGTTAACAAATATGATATTTTAATGCAGAAGCACGGGAGGAGTTCTTTTCAGCAAAACACTCTGGATAACAACATCTGCTAAATGACTAAAAGATGATCTTGAGATCCAAAGACTAGACCCTTTACTTACAGCAGGACCAGGGGGTCCAACCATCCCTCTCTCTCTAAGTCCAGGTATGCCCACAGCACCTCTCTGTCCTGAGAGGCCTGGTGCTCCAGTTGGCCCATCAGCACCCTGTGAGAAATCAAGAAAACATTTTAACTTGTGTACAAATCTTGTTGGCAAATGGCAACGTCAGCTATAAGCTAGTCTTTCAAAATAACTACATAAAGAGCATTCAGAAAGCATTTAGACCGGTTCAATTTTCAACATTTCATTACGTAACAGCCAAAGTATTTTTTCCCAATCAATCTGTAATCCATAACGAAATAAGCAGAAAAAAGTTCAGACATGTTTGTATATAACATAAAATACATTATTTTTTATTTACATATGTTTTCAGACCCCTTTAGGCAGTACTTTATTGTACTGATTATAGACTCACGTTTTCTTGGTAAACCAACAATGGGCATGACGCTACACACAAATACGCTTGGCACACCTATACATAAGGGATGGTATTGGCCAGTTGATGAGAGGTACCTGGTTTTTGCCTGTAAAATATGTAAACCTGACTGGGTCTGAATATTTTCTAAATGCACTGTAGGAAGACCCCACGATTGCAGAGAAAAAACTATTAGACAATACAGCTATGAACTATAAGTAGTGCTAAGGCAGCACTCTCAATTATTACCCCTGGTCCATCCTCTCCAGGTTCTCCCTTTTCACCTGGAGGTCCTGCGGGACCTGGGGCCCCTCTTTCTCCAACACGCCCAGTGCCTCCATTCTCACCTCTAACCCCAGGAGCACCTGATTTACAATGGGAACCAATTTCCCCAGGTCCTTGGGGCCCATTTGCTGTAGCCTCACCCTTCGGCCCTCCCACTCCTGGTTCCCCTTTGACCCCAGGTTGCCCATCTGGACCCTGCTAAAAGGCAAACACAATAATTTGGATTGCTGGGCTTATTCATCACCGTGCAACACTACTAGAGTTGGCCTTGAGGAATGAGCATTGGGTATTTTAGTGGGTATTTTAAGGCTCCACTTTGGGTTGGAGATTTGCTCAGCTGAGGTGGTAAGCAAACTATCTAGCCATGTTAGCAGGTTCTCATGCATATTTCCATTTTATAAATACTCCTTAGCTAGGGTTCTTTTTTGCAAGAAAACAAATTTGCTTGTGGTCTGATAAAATGCCCATTTTTCGCCAACAGGACCCTTTGCGGAGAAAAAGAGTGAGCAAAAGGAGGCTTCTGAATGAACGCCCATCAGCCCACTACTGGACGGTGAATAAGTACACAGACCAATACAAATGGTACAACCAATACAACATACAAACCAATACAACATTCAGTCAACCCCTTGTCATAATTAAAACCAAACTGGTAAGTCAGGTTGAAAAATGCAGTTATTTTTCAGCCCCTCGACGGTCGGCTTCCCAGTGTACACTTGCATCTTCAACGCGTAGCTGGATTTCGAGTCACAGGCCACCCATGACTTGATCCTGTATTCCACCGGCTTGTCGGCATGTACTGGTGGAAAGGGCAACGACCTGGGGAAATGAGAGATGATGATGATCGGAATCATCGCTAGCTATCGGAATCATCTGTGTCTCGAGGGGGTGGAGTGGGCCCCTAGGTTTTCTTACAGATGTGCCACTACTGCTAGTGTGTGTGTATGTATGTATGCATTTATTTATGTATCTATGTATGTATGTATGTATGCATGCATGCATGTTGTGATGGCAATTTTATCGATCAGAACTCTTAAATGAGGAAGTACAGAGACGAAATTCTCTTGGCACAATTTAACAGTTTTATTAATTATTTGCAAATAAGAGAGATGCGTCAAACGTTTACAAACATAATCGTCCGAGGAGTCTCTAACTTAATACAGGTCAATCAACAGTATTTAAAGAGAGAAAAGGGGTGTGGTAAAATCCTGCACAACTGCCCCAACTCAACAGGACACATTCCCTTTATTCTATTAACCTAAGCTTCACACAAAGAACAAGCTGTCCTTCCCCCCATAGGTAACCTCTTAAATTCTAAGAGTTCCAACCGAACCCGGACATACAATAGATGTCCTGAGGAGGTATACAGATGCACAGATTAATGAATACCCTTATAACCAGCCGATACCAGTCAATGATGCCCCCTAGGCAAATTCCAGATCCCCCCACATTCCTTTTCTAATTTGAACAAGGGTAATCAGTCCTTTAATCAGTGAGAATACATTGGTTAGAGAAATTTCCACAACAATACATCCTCTTGATACCCGGTCAACAGTTGGCATCAATCCTTAAACAGTTTACTCATTAAGATGTAGACTGTAACAAAACAGTACTCTTTAACAACATGACCCTGTCGTTATCATTACCCTAATGATTAGAGAACGGAACAAATCTGAAATGTCTGGATCCTCATTTACATGCTTCTAGATCATTATCTTTGTATTAACTCCAAAATCACACATTTTCATTATACAGAATTACAACATAGTACAGCAAAACCTTTTGTGTTAAAATCATTCAATTCACTGAAAAGTCCTCTCCATGGTTCCAATCAGATGTACCTCCAAAGTCATCACAAATGTTCTGCTCCTCCAAATGTCAGACAGTCAGTTATTAACTATTTCTTGGCAGGCCCTTTAAACACCTAAGCCCTCCTGTAGTGTGTGTCGTCGACCCCAGGTTCCTCTCTCAGCTACCTGGACCGCAGATGAGATGTACCTGCTATGGACCCAATCAGCGTGGCATGACAGCATGGTCTTTCCGTGCCCTAGTAAACATTGTCCAGAACCGGAGCTTTCCTTCGCCTCCTCTTGGTTGGAGGTTGCCTTCTCCATCTCATGGCAGAATCGTCAGGACTAGAATTAGTCCAGCTGTCAGGAACCAGGCATCCCTGTAGACATGCGGCACCCCAGGGTAGACTCCGCTCGTAGCTGTAGGACAGTCTGTGTGTGTGTGTGTGTTAGAGATCCATCTTATCTCAGCCCACCTCACAGTTGTCCTTTAAGCCAAACTCAGTCTCTCTGGGCTCCAACCAGTCCTCTATTGCTGAATCGCGTTCAAGTGTCCTGTACCTGTCAGTGAATTCTCCTTGAGAAAATGAGTTGCAACTGCACAGTACACCATCACGAATATGTCCATTACATTAGCTTGTTGCATCTTGCTAATGCATTAGAGCCCAGTCCTACCAAACACTCAAAACTATTTCCAATGCCTTTCTGCTTCCTTTGTCTAAATAGATTAGAACCGTTGTAAACAGTAACAGTATAGTTAAAACATAAACATTTCTGGTGCTTCGGATCTGCTAGTGTAGCAAAATAACAATTCCACTCTTCTCTATAGTTGGTTTAATAACCAACAAATAACAAACCAACACAAAGAACAGAAGAACACAATTTCCCATTTCCCATTACTGTTCCAATTACTCATCATTTAAGATAGTTTGCTTACATTGAAATATCACTCTCAAAGAGTAGTTCATGAACAACTCTCAGTTCGCCTAACCAGATCTCAGTCGCTATATAATTTACATCTGATTGTGTTGTATCGGAACCACAATCAAATTCACCATTGTTTCACATAAATGATCAAATACCTTATTGCAAATCAAAACATGTCACACCATCTCAAAGGTCAGCTAACATAACTGTTATTTAACCTAATTTCTCTACAAGATGTAACTCAGTGTGAATTTCTCCAAGTCTCTTCTTATTATCCTAGCACATCAAAGACACTCTGTAATCCTGTCATAAATCATGACCCCCCCCCTTTATGGCCTATCTCCCCAGAGCTCACCCTGGAATGGGGGATGGTCTACTAACCTAAGGATAACAGACCCTAGTGAATGGTCCCCTTATCAATTAGGGACACATTCCAATCTCATAGGACACAGTGGTGTTATCTTGAGGCCAGACAGTAGCAAGCAAACCTTTTTGTCTCAACATACACCTCAAAGAAACATCTCATCTTCATCCGCTTATCCGGTATCGGGTCGCTGGGGCAGCATCTCCAGCAGGGGACCCCTAACTGTATTTAAAAATGTATAAATACATTTAACTATATTTAAAATACATTTCAGCTATTATTCCGAAATGTATTTGAAAATGTATAAATACATTTCAGTTTTTTCCAAATGTATTTCACCGTCAACAATGCTCTCAATACAATTGTTATTTATTATAGAAAATACGTTACATTTATTTTGAAGCCCATATAAAAATTTATTTTCCAGGACCTGTGAAGGTAAAATGATGAAATGTAATTACCGACTTATCGATTATATCACATTTAGGTGTTGAAACACATTTTATAGACGTGTACATTATCAAAATAAATGTCACAAATATAGTCTAACTAAAGTAAACTCCTGACTGTGGAAAATAAGGTCGCAGGTTCGAAACACCACCTTGCCGATTGTCTGAAAATCTAACAAAAACAAATGTGAATATGATAAAAACATCCACAAAGAAAATTTAAAAAACAACTGTGCCACACGGTCGCTCGTGTGGAGGAAGAATAACCCATAAACAAAGTTGTCACACCCAGTGAAAATCCCAAATTAGCATATCAAAGTTTGCATTTCCACAGGCAAAGGCCAAACTGAGCTGAAACAACACATTTATCATGACTATGAATCTAATAAAGTCTAGGGAATGTTCTCAACTTAGATGCATGTTCAAGTTATTCAAAATAAGGGATGCTGATTGTAACATATGCCAATTTTCAATAATCAAATATCAAACAAACTGTGGCCGTTGCCTGAGGAAATGCACATTTTGATATGCAAATTTGGGATTTTCACTGGGTGTGACAACTTTGTTTATTTTCTTTTTCATGTCCTGTAATGGTTCTGCTTTCACGCTTTGAGTCATTTTCAACTTAGATGCATGTTCATGTTATTCAAAATAGTGGCGGTCAGACAAAATCGCTACTTTCTCTTCCATATGGACCCACTTCTTCCATAATGCATGAGATTAATATGATGAACAAAGTTTGATAAACTAAATCGCTACTTTCATGCATATGTCATGCAACGACATCAAGATTGTTCTAGCAATTAACAATGTTGGAAGACTTTAGGTCTCCACCCTTACTCCACAAATATGTTTAAAAACCATACATTTCGACAGAAAAGCTATAGTCAGCTTGCACTTAACATGTGATTAACCCAAAACTGAACATACTCATAATGGGGAAATTACCACAGGTGAGAACAGTCAGAACACTCAAATGTAATAAACTACTTTGATGTGAGGGGGAAAGGTTGATAAAGCCCACCCAGGGGGTCTGCCCACCTTCCTGGAGCCAAGTTTCCACACACAAACATGGTCTTCAGACTGCCAGTAGTAAAAGTTTACATGCTTCCAACTTAGCCAAAATCCCACGTTAACTGAAAGTTCATAGTTATTGCTCTACCCATCAAATATCTTTGCTGTTTGCAAAAAAGAAATTGCTTATCTTACCAACACAGCAACAGTAGGGGGAAAACAACTCTCAAGAAAGGCCAAGTTAACAGAAAACAGATGTATGAAATCACTAAAATCAAAGAACAATCAGGGAGTGATCCCCAGGATACTCCAACCTAAATCTCTAAACACAGTCACATCAATCTACCCCATTCGTCAGTTTACCAGGCTAGAATTTAAACACCAGTAACGAGCATCAGGCTTAGGTCTGAAAAAGTATTATCCCAGGTATCTTTGTAAATACAAACAAAGTGAAACTACATTAATTAACCAAACCCAATTGAACATTTAAAATAGGACGTCTAACATTACGGGTTTATTTATTCGGGAAATAAACAGGCTTTGGCTATCTTGCCCTCTGTTGCAGGCCATTATTATATTGGATGCAAATCCAGTCGACATAGGAAACCGCGTTTTCCTCAACTTTAAAGACTAATGCCATGTTCTGCCTTCTGCTCCATAAAAGGACAGAAATAACACACTATTAACCCCTCATAACGAAACCACAAGATCCTATTTAACTAAATTAGAGAAGTAGCATTGTACCAATTTCCAATATATCCCTCAAATAAAATTTAGGACATTATTTTCGTATACAATCCCAAGTTAGCAGGCGAACACCTCCACATGTGCCAGCCACCAGCACAACACTAGAAGGCAATTTTCAAGGCAAAATCCGAAAAAGTGGGCCCTGCAAAAGAATCACAACAACAACGCAATGAATGCGTTCACCCGAGTGCACACCCAACAAAGCAAAACCTGGCAAAGGCAACACTTCCAGGCTAACAACAATCTCGAACAGATACACAAACATTCTACCAAGGAATACACAATGCAGCCAATCGGAACCCTCGTGCACAGGGAATACCAAAATGGACAAATGTATTTACTAAGTCGACCATAACCAGATATATTCACAATTCAACATCTGAAAACCACTGAAAAACTCCTATGCACAAACGATGAAGAGGAGGAGTTACCCTGCCCGGAGGAAGCCCGGGGCCCCCGTATGGAGCCAGGCCCAGAGGGAGGGCTCGCCGGCGAGCGCCTGGTGGCCGGGTTTGCCACGGAGCCCGGTCGGGCATAGCCCGAAAAAGTAGCGTGGCACCCCCCTCTCCATCCTATGGGCCCACCCACCTCTCATGGGAAGAACCGCTGGGGTCGGGTGCGCTGCCATATGGGTGGCAGTGAAGGCCAGGGGCCTCGACGGACCTGACCCGGGCTGCAGAGGCTGTCTCTGGGGACGTGGAACGTCACCTCTCTGTGGGGGAAGGAGTCGGAACTTGTGAGGGAGGTGGAGCGCTATCAGTTAGACCTGGATAGGGGATGGACTTTATTCGTCTCTGGAGTTGCCCAGGGCGTGAGGCGCCAGGCGGGGGTAGGGATACTCACAAGCCCCCGGCTGAGTGCCGCTATTTGGTGTTTACCCCAGTGGATGAGAGGGTCGCCTCCCTACGCATACGGGATGTGCGGGGGAAATCTCTGACTGTTGTTTGTGCATATGCCCCGAACAGGAGTTTGGAGTACTTGGCCTTCATGGAGACCCTGAATGGAGTCATGTATGGGGCTCCAGTAGGGGACTCCATAATTCTGCTGGGGGACTTCAACGCACACGTGGGCAATGATGGAGACACCTGGAGAGGCGTGATAGGGAGGAACGGCCTCCCTGATCTGAACTCGAGTGGTCGTTTGTTGTTAGAGTTCTGTGCTAGTCATGGATTATCTATAACGAACACCATGTTCGAACACAAGGATGCTCATAAGTGTACGTGGTACCAGAGCACCCTAGGCCGAAGGTCGATGATTGATTTTGTGATCGTGTCATTGGACCTGAGACTGCATGTTTTGGACACTCTGGTAAAGAGTGGGGCGAAGCTGTCAACCTATCACCATCTGGTGGTGAGTTGGGTCAGGGGGTGGGGGAAGACTCTGGACAGACCGGGAAAACCCAAACGGGTAGTGCGGGGGAACTGGGAACGTCTGGAGGAGGCCCCCGTCCGAAAGATCTTCAACTCACACCTCCGGCGGAGCTTTTCTGGCATCCCTGTGGAGGTTGGGGGCATTGAACCTGAGTGGTTGATGTTCAAAGCCTCCATTGCCGAAGCTGCGGCGGGGAGCTGTGGTCTAAAGGTCTTAGGTGCATCAAGGGGCGGTAACCCTCGAACACCCTGGTGGACACCGGTGGTCAGGGAAGCCGTCCGACTGAAGAAGGAGGCCTTCCGGGATATGTTATCCCGGAGGACTCCAGAGACGGTTGCAGTGTACCGACAGACCCGAAGGGCTGCGACCTCTGCTGTGAAAGAGGCAAAACAGCGGGTGTGGGAGGAGTTTGGGGAAGCCATGGTGAAGGACTTTTGGTCAGCACCAAGGTGTTTCTGGAAAACCGTCCGCCACCTCAGG
Organism: Esox lucius; assembly: GCF_011004845.1. Classification (NCBI taxonomy): domain Eukaryota; kingdom Metazoa; phylum Chordata; class Actinopteri; order Esociformes; family Esocidae; genus Esox; species Esox lucius. The sequence continues at coordinate 13,456,782 of NC_047590.1, forward strand.
AGAGGAAATCGGGGAACTATCCAAGCTGTGTACAGTAAGGATGGGACACTGTTGACCTCAACTGAGGAGGTAATTGGGCGATGGAAGGAACACTTTGAGGAACTCCTAAATCCCACTAACATACCCTCTATAGTAGAGGCAGAGCTGGAGGCTGATGGGGAAGCTTCGTGGCAGAAGTCACTGAGGTAGTCAAACAACTCCACAGTGGTAAAGCTCCGGGGATTGACGAGATCCGTCCAGAAATGTTGAAAGCTTTGTGTGTGGAGGGGATGTCTTGGATGACACGCCTCTTCAACATTGCGTAGGAGTCAGGGACAGTGCCTAAGGAGTGGCGGACCGGGGTGGTCGTTCCCCTGTTCAAAAAGGGGACCAGAGGGTGTGTGCCAATTACAGCGGTATCACACTTCTCAGCCTCCCTGGGAAAGTCTACTCAAAGGTACTGGAAAGGAGGGTTCGGTAGATAGTCGAACATCAGAATGATCCTGCTTTTTGCGGATCATATGGTCCTGATGGCATCATCGGTCTGTGACCTTCAGCACTCACTGGACCGGTTCGCAGCCGAGTGTGAAGCGGTTGGGATGAGGATTAGCACCTCTAAATCTGAGGCCATGGTTCTCAGCAGGAAACCGATGGAGTGCCTCTTCCAGGTAGGGAATGAGGCGTTACCCCAAGTAAAGGAGTTCAAGTATCTCGGGGTCTTGTTTGCGAGTGAGGGGACAATGGAGCGGGAGATTGGCCGGAGAATCGGAGCAGCAGGGGCGGTATTGCATTCGTTTTACCGTACCGTTGTGACGAAAAGAGAGCTGAGCCGGAAGGCAAAGTTCTCGATATACCGGTCAATTTTCGTTCCTACCCTCACCTATGGTCATGAAGGCTGGGTCATGACTGAAAGAACAAGATCGTGAGTACGAGTGGCTGAAATGGGTTTTCTCAGAAGGGGTGGCTTCTCCCTTAGGGATAGGGTGAGAAGCTCAGCCATCCGTGAGGAACTCGGAGTAAAGCCGCTGCTCCTTTGCGTCGAAAGGAGCCAGTTGAGGTGGTTCGAGCATCTGGTAAGGATGCCCCCAGGACGTCTCCCTAGGGAGGTGTTCCAGGCACGTCCAGCTGGGAGGAGACCTCGGGGTAGGCCCAGGACTAGGTGGAGAGATTATATTTCGACACTGGCCTGGGAACGCCTCGGGATCCCCCAGTCAGAGCTGGCAAATGTGGCTTGGGAAAGGGAAGTTTGGAGTCCCCTACTGGAGCTGCTGCCCCCGCGACCCGATACCGGATAAGCGGATGAAGATGAGATGATGAAGATGACATCTGAAAACCATTATATACTGGAGTACTCACTACTCCATCTCGCAGCCCAACTGCCGCAGTCTAACTGCTTAAAATTCTGCACAAATCGCCCCGCAATAGGTTAGCTGCATGGGAATTTTTCTAACTACAGGTGCTATAATTAAAATACCCCAAAAATAGCTTCTAGTTACCATACTTTCTCAAATCCATAAACCCATAAATCCGTAAACCCAACCACATAGTTTACTAAAGCATATGAAAGCGGCATCTTGTGGAGGGTGCTTGGGGAATATGGGGTCCTGGGTCCTTTGCTAAGGGCTGTCAGGTCCCTGTACAACCGAAGCAGGAGCTTGGTCCGCATTGCCGGCAGTAAGTCAGACTTGTTCCGAGTGCATGTTGGACTCCGGCAGGGCTGCCCTTTGTCACCGGTTCTGTTCGTAATTTTTATGGACAGAATTTCTAGGCGCAGCCAGGGGCCGGAGGGTGTCAGGTTTGGGGACCACACAATTTCGTCTCTGCTCTTTGCAGATGATGTTGTCGTGTTGGCCCCTTCTAACCAGGACCTTCAGCATGCGCTGGGACGGTTTGCAGCCGAGTGTGAAGCGGTGGGGATGAAAATCAGTACCTCCAAATCCGAGGCCATGGTCCTCAGTCGGAAAAGGGTGGCTTGCCCACTTCAGGTTGGTGGAGAGTGCCTGCCTCAAGTGGAGGAGTTTAAGTATCTAGGGGTCTTGTTCACGAGTGAGGGAAGGATGGAACGGGAGATTGACAGACGGATCGGTGCAGCTTCTGCAGTAATGCAGTCGATGTATCGGTCTGTCGTGGTGAAGAAAGAGCTGAGCCGCAAGGCGAAGCTCTCGATTTACCAGTCAATCTACGTTCCTACTCTCACCTATGGTCATGAGCTTTGGGTCATGACCGAAAGGACAAGATCCCGGATACAGGCGGCCGAAATGAGCTTTCTCCGCAGGGTGGCCGGGCGATCCCTTAGAGATAGGGTGAGAAGCTCGGTCACCCGGGAGGAGCTCAGAGTAGAGCCGCTGCTCCTCCACATCGAGAGGGGTCAGCTGAGGTGGCTTGGGCATCTTTTTCGGATGCCTCCGGAACGCCTTCCTGGGAAGGTGTTCCGGTCCCGTCCCACCGGGAGGAGACCCCGGGGAAGACCTAGGACACGCTGGAGGGACTATGTCTCCCGGCTGGCCTGGGAACGCCTCGGTGTCCACCCCGGAAGAGCTGGAGGAAGTGTCTGGGGAGAGGGAAGTCTGGGCATCCCTGCTTAGACTGCTGCCCCCGCGACCCGGCCCCGGATAAGCGGAAGAAGATGGTATGGTATGGTATGAAAGCTGTAACTCCTGTATCCTCCAAATATGTTAGAGAAAAAACAGGATTATATTAAGGAATGATCTCACAGGTTGATGCTCCCTGGTCCGTCTCCTCTGACCGTCAGCACCCCTCCCTCAGGCGGTTCAGCGTTCCTGCGTGTTCCAGTCGGATCGCCCGCGGCGAGGCCAAAAAGGCAGCCGGAACTGTCTATTTTCTTGCGGGAACAATACATCTAAACAGCCTTGATTCCTATAGGTATTTTCCCAAACCCAATGTCCAGCCGAATGTCTAGAGGTAGCTTCATAAATTTAAACGTAACGGTTAGCATAGTCTCTTCCTCAACCCCGGGTCTGTAGTCTTCTTTGGTCTTTTGGTCTGCAAACACTTGAGATTCCGGATCTGGTGTGTAATACTCCCCACTTTTGGAGCTTTTCTTCACCCGCATAGACTCCCTCAACACTTCCAAAGTGGAGCAAAAACGGCCTCCATCAGCACGTTCACAAGGTCCATAGAGCGAAACCAAACGGGCGGGGTTGGCTACGTCGATTGTAGGGAAATGTTCACCAACAATGCAGTGTCGCCGTGTGGGATGGGACGATGCAAAACTCCAAGGAGTCCCAGCAATCAGCCTGGTGGGACATCTCGGAAGGGTGGCAGGCGGTCAGAGGGACGAGCCATCTAACCTTAGCAAGAGGAACTACAACACAGAGATCAATAAACCCCACATAAACTTTCCCAAAGCTTCCATCAGTCAACACTTTCTACATACCGTAGCCCACGCCTTCCAAACAACTTTATATTATACCTTCTGTAACTTCCATACGACACCTTGGCCATATTCCTCCAATCAGCCCGGCAGGCTGCGCATCCATCTCCGAACGAAAACGCCAGTCACCGGAAAATCTAATAACACTCAAATAAACATTTGTTCATGTCCAAACGCCATAGTTATGCAATGTTGGCCAGTCCACAGCAAATACGAGGAGCTGTCAAAAACATACCAACGCACCAACCCATCAATATACCCAGCAATCCCAAGCGTGGCAAAAACGCCGGATCCAGAGCAAACACAATGGGGCCGTCATACCGCCATCAGTCACCCTGGTACGTCTATCAACGTGCCCTTTCGCGAGATATACCTTACACCTGTGTTTTATACAGTGGTCCAACCGCTGCACTGTTAAAAGTTCTCTTAAGTGCTGACTGTATTGTGCACGTACCTCCTGAGTTCAAAATGTAAGCCCGGGTACCTGTGCTGAGGAATCCCAAAAATAATTTAAGCTGAGCACCCTGACTCTCACCCTTTTCACAGTCAGTCCACGAGCGGGGGATGATTTGGGCTCTGGGACCCAGTCACCGGCCGTGCACTGATAACCCGGTATGATTTGATTACGAGACCCCAGGGTTAGTATCCTGGATGAGCCCCCAAAATGTGATGGCAATTTTATCAATCAGAACTCTTAAATGAGGAAGTACAGAGATGAAATTCTCTTGGCAAAATGTAACAGTTTTATAAATTATTTGCAAATAAGAGAGACGCGTCAAACGCTTACAAACATAATTATCCGAGGAGTCTTTACTTAATACAGGCCAATCAACAGTATTTAAAGAGATAAAAGGAAGAATTTATAGTACAGCTTTTGAAACTCATTGTTTGCGGAGCAAGTGGATTTCTTGTTTTAACGGTAAATGTAATAAGACAGTGATCCGATATTCCAGGATTTTGGAGGGAAATTATTAGATCTACAATATCTATTTCTTATGACAGGACTAAATCTAAGGTGTGATTGTGGCAGTGTGTTGGACCTGAGACATGTTGGATAAAACCAACTGAGTCAATTATGGCTTCAAAGGCTTTTTCAAGAGGATCATTGGACTTTTCCATATGAATATTGAAATGGCCAAACATCTGAATACTATCTGCCATGACTACAATGTTAGACAAGAATTCTGGAAACTCATTGAGGAACATTGTATATGGCCCAGGGGGCCTGTAAACAGTTAATCAGCCTGGTTAACTTCCATGAGTAAAACTTCAAAATAATTAAAATCAGTGATGTGTTTGAGAGTACACTTATATTTACTGTCATAAATATTAGCAACACACCCTCCTTTTCAGGATGCACAGGGAATATGATCACTAGTATAGCCAGGAGGAGAGGCCTCATTCAGGGCAGTGAATTCATCAGGCTTTAGCCACGTTTCACACAAGCCAATAACATCCAGTTCATGATCAGAGATTAATTAATTCACTGCAACTGCCTTTGGAGCAAGGGATCTAACATTTAGGAGTCCCATTTTGAGATGATGAAGTGATACAGTCATTTTTATTTGTGACCGAGGTGGAGGAAAGCTTTATCTTAATAAGGTTGCTATTGTTAGTGTGACGACCAAAAAAGTGTCGTATTTGTGTTTTAAGAATATTCACAATTATTGTCTTTTATTTGAGCACAAGTTATAGTATTTTTTTTTTTTAAGAAAAAAATAAGTATCCCAAGGGTTTTATTTTTATGTGATTTTTCTGCTTCAAAGTTAATTGTGTAGTGGTTGCTCCAAGCCAGCAGGGGCAGGGTCTGGTGACGGGTTTACTGTAGCTGCGTGAGTTGTGAGTTTCTCATTACTGCAGAGAGCTCGAACCTGATACACTGTCTCCTCGTTTCTCTCCTGGTTTACAGGTGGGTAAATGTACAAAAACACCTCAGAGGTAGAATTTAGCCATGCTGAAATGTATGTGGGATATAAGTGGACTGTTTTAGTGAAATAATTTTCGTTAGGGTCGGTTTATGATTTTGTTTATAACGAGTTTGAAAAGAGACGGCAAAGTCCGGCAGAGTAACGGTCGACTGATAACGTGCACATTACGTTAGAGAGCAAGTCAGCTCAACAAACACACTTTTCCATGCGCACATTCACATGAAGATATTTTTTGCTGTTTGCTGAAGAAAATTCAGAAAATAAATTACTGCAGAGAGCTCGAACCTGATACACTGTCTCCTCGTTTCTCTCCTGGTTTACAGGAATCAATCTGTTCTCCACGGTGCCGTTGCTACGGTAGCCGTTACATTAGCACTAACTTGTTTAACTTTTCTCAGCCTTGAACGAGTCACAGTTGCAATAGGTAAAACTGTTCTAACTACTCTGGCTATGCTTTCGACAGATTCCACTGTGCTAGCTGGCTGGCTAACAGCCTGCGGCCTGACCTGCACTCTATCTCATGATGAGGCTATAGGAGTGAGACCCCGTCAATGTTCCTAGATAAAAGAAGAGCACCACTCCAGCTAGGATGGAGTCCGTCGCTCCTCAGCAGATCAGGCCTGGCCCTATTTCTGGGAGAGTCTCAAAAAGAGAGCCAGTTATCTACAAACTCCGTTTTCAGCCAGCGATTGAGTTGCGCAAGTCAGCTGTAGAGCTCATCACCATCCCTAGCTGGGAGGGGGCCAGAGACAATTACTCGATGCCGACACATCTTTCTAGCTAGTTTACACGCTGATGCTATGTTCTGCTTCGTAACCTCTGACTGTTTCATCCAAACGTCGTTGGTGCCAACGTGAATAACAATATCTCTGTACTCTCTATACTTGCCAGTTTTAGATTTCGCTAGCACCAGACCCAGATTTGCAGCTACTTCTGTGGCTCGGCCCCCCGGTAAACAGTGTACGATCGCCGGCTGATTCTTTAGTCTAATACTGCAGGTAATGGAATCGCCGATGACTAAAGTTTGTAGTTTTTCAAGGCCACCGGTAGAACATGCATGCCGATCATTCCCGAGCCTCTAACTCTGCTATCTTTACCTGAAGACGATAGTTCTCCTCCGTGTTGTAGCTACAACAATTACAGTGATAAGGCATTTGAATGATACTTAGCGTCGGGTGTTCAGGGGTGAGTAGTTCTGTTAATTATGTCCAAAAAGAGTCCCAGTGTAGTAAAGTTGGGTAAGAGGTCAACAGATGAAAAATATGGCGTTGGTAAAACTGTTAAAGTAGAATTTGAACAATTAGTTTATATAGAGTAAAGTCGAAAAAAGTTTGGTAGGTAGCCAGGAAGGTAGGAGCAGGCAGGGTACAGCGTCAACGATCCCACAATGCAATTGGTAAGTGCTGTCAAGGCTATCTGATTGTGCACACAATAGAACTTAGATACCCTAAAAATTCATTATTTTATTGAAATAAGTAGGGACTAAAATGATTCACATGTTTATTCACATTTTAGAAATTATTCTACAGAAACAATCTCACATTATGTACAGAAGCCAAACCGTTGTCCAAATACATTAGGGTTTCTGTCCAGAGTATTATTATACTGATAAAAACAATCAGTACTGATAAAATTAATAATAGCTCCAAACAAGACCTTCCAAGATGGCATGCATCACATTTTCAATCTAGCCAGTTGATATCAAAATTTTCGATCAAATCTAGAGGGTGAACACAATTTTAACTGTCTCATTCGGAAATGTCTAAAATTTCTGGGCAGGTCACATATCACTCGATTTCTTTCGATTGACCCAACCAATCTTGCGTGGTACGTCTCTAACATGAACATGCAAATTTAATTGCTATGGAAATTATTATGCAAACTAAGATAAGTCTATCAAGCGAAGACTCCACTATGCTAGCAGGCTAGCTAACAGCCTGCGGCCTGACCTGCACTCTATCTAGTCTTACATGTTTTCACATCACCTTTTGCTATCGCCTCAGCTGATTGACAGCGGGACACAGGTCTATGGCGGAAATTGTGTCCCCCTCTTTAATGAATTAAAATATTTTCCAGATTGAATTAAACCCAGAGAGTTTTGGAAAATGTTGGTATTATGTACAGTTGTGCTCATATTTGCATACCCTGGCAGAAATTGTGACATTTTTTAATTGATTTTGAAAATATGACTGATCATGCATGTAAAAGAAAATGTAATCAGTCTTGAGTCCAAAGTTCTATAAGGTTTTTTAATTTTTACATGCTCATGGGATAATCGATATACGGCCACCTAGTATGACCTCACTCTGAGTAATCAAATAATCTAGATACGACAGGCGTCTTTGTAACTTCAACACTGGCCATGCCCCCTACTCAAATTACTCTCACATTGAACACAGAACAGATGCTTGGTCATTCTCTGGTCAAGCTAAGATCTCTTCAACAGATAAACAGAGGACCCTATGGTCTGTTAATTACTCATTTACCTAGGTCACAGCATACTAAATTAAACCACCATTCAGAAATGAATATAAACTCATAACTGCCAATGTAATATAAAATGATAAAAACATCATATATTGCTTCTCAATTTCAAAGTTCTATCACATGCAAAACAATGTATTTTATTTAAGGATAGTGATCATATGAATCCATTTATGATCATGTAGTTGTTTGGCTCCTTTTTAAATCATAATAATAACAGAAATCACCCAAATGGCCCTGAGCAAAAGTTTACATACCCTTGAATGTTTGGCCTTGTTACAGACACACAAGGTGAAAATGGCAATTAAAGGTGGATTTCACATACCTGTGGCTTAAATTGCAATTAGTGTCTGTGTATGAATAGTTAGTGAGTTTGTTAGCTCTCACTTGGATACACTGAGCAGGCTAGATACTGAGCCATGGGGAGCAGAAAAAAAACCTGCATCAAAAGACCTGCATAACAAGGTAATGGAACTTTATAAAGATGGAAAAGGATATAAAAGATTTCCAAAGCATTGCAAATGCAAGTCAGTACTGTTCAATCACTTAAGTGGAAAATTCAGGGATCTCATGATACCAAGCCAAGGTCAGGTAGCCCAAGAAACATTTCAGCCAAAACTGACAGAAGAATTGTTCAGGATACAAAGAAAACCCCACAGGTAACCTCAGGAGCTCTGTAAAAATATAGTGTGGATATTTCAAGGAATACAATACGACAATACCTGAACAAAAATGAGCTGCGTGGTCGAGTTGCCAGAAAGAAGCCTTTACTGCGCCAATGCCCCAAAAAAGCCTGGTTGTAATTTGCCAGGCAACACCTTGACACACCTCACAGCTTCTGGCACACTGTAATTTACACTGTAAAGACCAAAATAGAGCTTTATGGTCACAACCATAAGCGCTATGTTTGTAGAGGGGTCAAAAAGGTCTATAGTGAACAGAATACCATCCCCAATGTGAATCCCCACAATATTTTAAAAAGGCAATATTTATTGATTTTATTTAGCATATTTAGTCAATAGTGATTTAGTAGTTAATGTCAGAATTCTGGCATAGGGAGGATACATTTGGTATTTTTCATCACCCAAGAGCTCCCCTCAGAATGATTGCAATGGTGAAGAAATCATTGTATATATAAAAACAAAATATAGAGGGAAAAAAAGGTTATCAAACATACAGACAATTTTCATTTTCCCCACATTTATCGAGAGTGTTACATACATTAATAATTGCATTCATTATCTACTTTCAGTACTTCACAATTCATTTTAGCTGCATGATTTGTCAATGTAAAATAACTTTCAACTAACTAAAGTACTCAATGTTCAAACAAATGTTTATAAAAACCTAATTTCTGTAAGATGTCATCAACACTGGGCACAAGGTAATCTCTGAATTTCCAGAGGCTTCTGTCCAGGACCAGCTGGTCATTGGTCCAGTTCTCCCTAGGAGCCTCTGTCACCTGCATGATCTTACACAAGTCGAACGGAACCCTCACTGTGTCTCCGTAGCTCTGTGTCACCTCAAATATAGCCGTCTGCAGAACCTTCCGGGGGTTGACCACCATCTTGTCGGAGCGGAAGTCATCCTCCTCCAGAGGCTCTCTATAGACATAGTCCAGAAGATTCACCCCCAGTGCCCTACTCTGTGCAGAAAGACCTGCCTTACCAGCCGTAGCAGGGAACAGATGAGTCTCCATGAAAAACACGGCTGCGTCTGGGTGCTGACCCTGCAGGCCCTCCATGAGGGGCTGTAGAGAGTTGTGAGCGACTGGGACAAGGAGCTGCTCCACATCAGCCAGGAGGACGTACCGCAACCTATACATGTTTCTGTAGATGCACTCATTCATGATGGTCAGCTGACCATTGAGGTGGATGTCCCCTTCCAGCTCCTCTAACTCCCACCCAGTAGCGGGCTTGAGGAAGTGGTCGATGGGCCAGTCGATGACCTCCAGAGTGCCCTCCTCTGTGTAGTACTGGAGGACCTTTTCTAGGTCAGGCCCACAGCTGGTGAGGTAGAGGACAACCCTTGGTACCCCCAGGAGCTTGTAAAACTCCATGGTCTGGACAAACTGCAAGACGTTGTTGTAGTCTCCAAACATGCTGGACATGCACACGGTGAGGTAAAAGGGAAACTCCTCCTCCACCTCTCTGTTCTGGACGCTCAGAAATGGCAGGTTGAGGGGGTCCATGTCCTCGATGGGTGTAGCGACAGTGACGTGTGTCACGTTACATCCAGGGCGTTCAAAACAAAGGATGTCTGCGGCCACATATGGGTATCCGTAGTGGACACTGTGAGCTAAAACAGTGGCTGGAGTGACCTGAGAGGCTTCTCCTGTGCAGCAAAACACACAGTACAGAGGTGTGGTTTGGTGTCTGTTGACCACAGCAATGATGCAAATGGCTCTCTGACCTCTGTAATCCTTGTATGCAGACACCATTAGAGCTGTTGAGCCCTTCACTGCTGTTATAGTGCCATTGGCTGTATGAACAGGGCAGGTAGAAAGAGCAGAGGGATGAAAGGTGCAAGATTGAGTAGAGTGAGTCCTGAATGTCAGTAATGCAATCACAGACAGAATCAAGATGATTAAACTGACTTTCCAATTCCTGGTTCGGCGCATGCTAGCCTCCTGGTCTGTTGACCTGTATTGGGAAAAATTCACAGCAATCAAGAAAAGAACACAACTATGATATCAACTACTACACTTCATGCAAATCATGATTTATCATCACCATCACAAATTGGATCACCAAACACACTCCTATGTATGTCACTGGTAAATTAGGGATATTAGGCACATGTTCATCCTGCTAATATGCAAACACAAACAATAACATTAACACATATTTATGAGTAGAAATGACTTTTTTCCAATTATCCTTTACATTTGTCAAATGAATTATTGTTGTTTCACCATTTGTTTATCAGATTAAATGCAGGCAACTTTAATGTGAACAATGATGTTTTGTAAATGCTGAGCAGGCTACGCAGTTATCCTGTTTCAGTTGCCAAAAACAAAAGTATAAATACTTTTTTCCAATTATAATCTCATAATTTCAAATATCATGCTCTCAACTTTCCAGTAAATCTGGTTATTACTTGTATGAAAGATGCCACAGTTTGTTTTAATAAATTCAGGAGCCAGAATATCAGCAATTTGCATTGAATCTTTATAAATTCTGATAACACTTCTGGTCGGGGACAATATTGTCAGTGGCTGGGTTGTGGAAGGACACAGGCGCAGAATAGAAATAACAGGAATAGTCCATGTTTAATGAAACAAAAGGACTCAAACAAAACAACCAGCAGCAACCAGTGACGTGGGCTAACTGATACACAGACAAAACCGAAATGAACCACACTGGCAAAGCAAAACAAGGGACTTAAATAGGCTCCCCAATTGGAGGCAACGACCGACACCTGCCTCCAATTGGGGAGACCAAAAGGATTGGAGGTGGCTAGATGTGCCACCTCCTGTCCTGTCCTGACTATGCCCCGAGCCCAGCGCAGAGATGGCTAGGGGCACAGCCAGGACGTGACAAATACAATAGACAGGCAGACTGAGCCCTAAGTATCAAGCGTTGTCAGGCAGGCAAATACTGCTTTCTCCAATGTTGCCATTTTACAATAAAGATTTTTTGTCACAGATTTCAATAGTTACTGTAACTTCTAAACCTAGCCAAAATAAGTAGTAAACTCATTCCCACAGTCACTGTATGTTTAGCAATAACAAGCCACAAAATCAAAATAATTATCTTATTTGCCATATTGGTCCTGATAAAAGTATTGGTTCAAATGCAATTAGTAAATACATTTTTCAATCCAGATATGAATGTGTTTCATCAGGATATTGAAAGCAGAAAGGAGCTAAAGCAATTACAGAATCCAGCTCCCACTGTCATGGGTTCAATATCCTTTCAGAAATCACATCTGAAAAATGTACTGACCACATAGAAGCTTAATCATTATGTTTTTTTAGATTATGGAAACATTTATTTTTAGGGACAACCGTGTCTACACAGACAATTATTAGTGGCGCATATTCAGTATAACATGATTGATTGCTGGTGCGCTATAGAGGAAGGTAGCACTGACAATGGTTCCAAATTCACTACGTAGTTTTTGCTTTCTACTGTTTGTATGTTTTTATTTTTGTACATGTTTTACTGTTGCTCATACAGTATGATCGTCAAGCACTTTTGGAAGTTTGTTCATTGCTGGATACAAACTTTTTCTTACTGGAGCAGTTCAGTGTACTGCTCCGGTAGGTTTTGCCGTTAAAATGTACACGCTAGAGGACCTATATGGAGTGGACTAGAAGACGCTCACCCTGAGGCAGCTGGTATTGTTGTTGGCAAATTCAATAGGGCTAATATGAGGAAATACCAACAGCACATTAACTTTCCTACCCGTGGTGATCAGACACTTGACCCTTGTTATTCCCAAATACGAAACAGCTACAAACAACCTTGGGTTAATGGTAATGTCCATGCTAAGCTCAGAGCACGGTCCTCTGTTTATAGCTCTGGGGACCTTGAGGCTGTGAGGAGTTCCAGATATGACCTAAGGAAGGCTTTTAGAGATGGAAAAAGAGACTATTGGGATAAGTTGGAGTCTAACTACCACAGCTCTGATCCCAGACACATGTGGGGTGGACTTCAACAAATCACAGAATACGAAGGGAGAAATAGCAGTGTTACTCGTCCCGCTGCCTCACTCCCTGACGTGCTCAACACCTTCTACGCACGGTTTGAGGTGACCAACGCCATTCCTTTGGTAAGGCTTGCTGAGGACCAGAACGACTACACAACCATCTAGCGGAGGTTTTCACCTCTATATTCAACATCTCCCTGACTCAGTCAGCAATGCCCACCTACTTCATGCAGACCACCATTGTCCCTAAACCAAAGAAGCCTTCCATCACCTGCCTGAATGACTAGTGCCCTGTAGCACTGACCTCCATCATCATGAAGGGCTTCAAGCGGCTGGTGAGTAATTATTATAAGTCAATTAAAATAATCACCAAAACAAAAGATTCAAAATGTTGGCAATCTATTCGTAGAATATTCATAATAACATCAAAGCTAATATCATCAAGTATATATAATGAAAGAATGAATTCTGAAAGGATATTGAAGATATAGGGAACAGAATGTGTTTTCATTGATTATTTTTTAATACTTCAACAGGCCTTTTTGACCAAAATCGGGTGGGTGGCAGTTGATCATTTTAAGTCTGTTATTACATTTTTATAGGCTATCATGAGATACAAGTATGCACTCAATTAAATGTATGCAATATAAATGTGAAACACTTCAAATGAAATACAATTTATCTTGGTAAAAGACTGGCAATTGAGTTCAGGACTTCTTCCACAATCAATTAAGAACAATTAAGAAATTAAAATATGTGTACCTACCACAAATCCCCTTGACGATACTTAACAAATTGTGTAAGGCAACGGCTTCTTCAAGATTTAACTAGGAGTAGGCTATCATATAACTATCTTCCATCTCTGTGCAAAACCATAACAGTTAACTTAATCTAGGCTACTGTGGAAAAGCCACAAAGGTATATCTCAGACCGCTAGTCAGGGGCGTTACTTAACATGGGGGTTCCTGAATATTAAGTTACGCCCACTGAATATTAAGTCACACCCATTAATGTTCGCCATTGGTCAGTTAAAATGGGGGTTCCTGAATATTAAGTTACACCCACTGATGTTTGACATTGTTCAGTACATCCTGGTTTGACACACGGTTCGACGCTAGGTATCATGCATGGGTATGACGTCATTACATTGAGTGTACTAATGGAGGAAGAAGAGTTAACCAACGTTACAACTTTATCTCAGAGTCTGTGTGATTTCATTCAATATCTTTTGTCAAGATATAACACTAGGTTCAAGCATGGATATAGAAAACAAAAGTGTATTTGCTTTGACTACATGTTGAAAAAAAGCACTCTAGTCTGATTATTCTTGTTTCAATTATGTAAAATTACTTTTTTCCAAGATCATTCGCAGAGACTGATATACAATTGATTTGTATTTTTTTTTCAGGGTAAAAAATGTTTGGTAACACAACTGAAATATATGAATTTGAAGACTGTAGTGCCTCTAAAATTGTTTTAAATGTTTTGGTTACAGAGAAGAATGAGACACTAGTGGTTTAGAAATCTGCAGTTATAATACAGACACATACATACACACCAATGCACAGTCATACTTACTATCCCTGCCATGGTGAGTTCTTGTTTGAGTAGCCATTGCTTGGTTATATGTGATACAGTAGATGGCCATCATTAGGAGGTTGATGGTTGAGAATGCTGCTTATTGCATTTACAGTATAGTTGATCTGACCTCTACAAACTGAAACAGGACACAATTTTACACAGGATTACCATTCATGCATTTTCCATAGAATCCACATACTACACAAATGCTATGTAAGGTACATTTTGCAGTGGACCTGTGAGCAACAACTTTAGTGTCAGCTAAGTTTAAAAGCAAATCATTGTGATTTTTTTCTACTTTCTTTGACTTGGACTATTCAATGTAACAGCAATGTTCTAGAAAGTAGAAATTGGTAAATGGAAGTGTTGTGTTGTCTATAGCCTGTTGCAGAAAGGTGGCAACTTTCACTTTGCACCATATAGAGAACAGGTCAACATCTGTGAACACTTCCAAAACAATTTCCTGTTTCCTCTTGCTAAACAACTGTTTCTTTTCTGTTTGTCTCGTCAAACTATATTGTGTTTTCTGGATCTTGTAAGTTTTGTTGTGTGGAAGCCAGCATTAGCTGAGTATAAAGACAGCTAATAGGTATCTTTATCAACAAAAACAATGAACCGAGAATCTCAAAATTAACACTAAGTCCTCTTTTGTCCATTTCATCCATGAATGTTTCATTGTCTTCAAAATAATTTAATAAAAACATGAATGGAGAGAGAACTTCTTGTTCTTCCTCTAAAGTTGAGGCCTCTCTGTGCATCTGCACAGCACCCTGTATTTCCTTATCATTCATGGGTGAGGACCCGATCTCAGAAGACGCCCATGTTGGCATTTTCCAAGGTAACAGCATCGCCCAGGTCAACAACGCATCTTGGCAACTGAAATGAAAGATCACAACAAGCACATACTGTGGAAGTACAAAATAAAAATGCTTATAGGTTCACCACTTTAGAGAAGTAACCAACAAAAGGCACTTACCGGCTTTACTATATGTATCCAAAATACTTTTGTCACTTATAGTTTATATAGTAAATGAACATCTACATATGGTACATATTCACTTGAGAGGATTTACTTTTCAAACCACTGACGTCCGATAATGGGTGGACAATAGTAGGGAGACGTGAGCTACTATTTACAGAAGAGAGCTCGCTTCAGATGAGCTAGTTACGCTCATCTGAAGCATCAAACTCAACTGAACATGCTGCCAAATGAACACAATTCTATACCATTTGTAAAAGGTTTAGATGCGATGGAACGGTTGATGAAAAAAGTTATCACAGAGAAAATATATTGACTGATAAATTGATTTATTTAGGGGGGGTAATTAATATTTTAGGGGAGCTAAAGCCCCCATAAAATAGGCCTAGCGACGTCCCTGTCCTTCATATGTGGCTTTGACCCATCATATTTGATGTTACGTTGTGCATTTTTCAAGCGCCACATGATGAATCCGGATCCTGTCCCCATTCGGTTGTAGAACTGTTCTTATTGAGGAATGAAAATGAAACCTAAAAGTGCGAGTAAACATCTCATAAGGACAAACAAATACAGGCTAAATAAAGCCCCTAGATTGGAATTTTAAAAGGGTGAAACTGCTGCATGTGTTATGGCAATCAGGCCTGTAGACAATAGAAAATTGCACGAGTGCCATCTTTGAGAGCCACCTTGCGGGTGACCATAGCTTACCTTTCCTGTTCTATCATATGGGCCACCAAAATGTTTACCATATTGATTCTTGCAAGTCTGGAAATAATGCCCATATTGTACTCATACTCCCTACTCATAATCACCTCTAAACCTCCAGGTTTTGCATTAAGAATCCCTCTAACAATCTAAATGCAAGGGTTCAAAAAAGGACCAGGATTAGCACCAAATGACAGCCCCCAAAAATGACCATAGCAGCTTTCTCAAAAACCGCCATGTCTGTCACGTCACCATGATGGGGAGGATTTATATGCATGTGCCGAATGTTTAAATGATTTAAAATCAGTGATTTAAAAATGTATTTAACACAATATCAAAACATGGCAATTCAATGCATATTTCCAAAGCAAATCTGTCGGGCTGTCAGAGATTTGAATCTTGCACTGAAACCTTTACTGTACACATTTGTTGTGTTCCCAAGGCACAGACCCACAAGACTCATCAAAGAAAAATTCCACAGAATTGTAGGTATCACTCTATAAATAAACTGATTACAAGTAGTAATCAGTTTATTTAGTATGAAGCTTTGAGATCTGAAACACTAATCAGTTAAATATTTTAGGGTTTCCAGGTGTGATTGGCTGCCAAGATGGCAATCATTCCTTTCACAGCTCCGTCAGTAAATGAAGGAGATTATGTAAACAGGAAGTATTTCCACAGCATTAATGTGCAGGTACGCCAACAAAGAATTGTACCGCGAGGGCAGAAGAGGGCAGAAGATTTACAAGTATTTACAAGTATTAAGTATATGTAAATTACCAGTGGAATGTGTAAATGTAAAATGAAGGCAAATGCAGTACATCTGGCAATACTAAATGTGCAATAAGGCAAATAGAGGAGGGCAGAAATATTGTAAGTATTAGGTATACTGTATGTTACAAATGGGATAATAGTTGTTAGGGTAAAAATGGCAATTCCAAAAAGGCATTCAAGATGTGCAAACGAGGCAAATGAGGGGGTGATGTATTAAGGTAGCATGTGGATCCGAGATGCAGAGATAGCAGCAATGAGGTCCCCAGGTAGACATGCGTGTGTGACAACTGTAGAAATGCAAGCACAATGGCAATTCTTAATGTGCAAAAAGGCAAATTGAATGTACAAGGTATATGTGCAACTGAAATGCTGGGATAACAGCTATGAGAGGCGGGTGGGGGGGGGGGGGGGGTGGTAGGTGATAGGTGACAGAGTTCACAGAGTTCTCTGGGTCACAGAGTTCAGCTGGGTTAACGTGGATGAGAAGAAACTGTTCCTGAGTCTGCTGGTGAGGGACCAAAGAGACCTGTACTGCCTGGATGATGGAAGGACTGCAAACAGTTTGTGGCATGTGTGAGAAGGGTCCCTGATGATCCCACGTTCCCTGTTCAGACACCGCTTCCGCTGGAGGTCTGCGATGGCAAGAAGCTGGGCACCAGTGATGTGCTGGTCGGTTTTCATCACCCGTTGCAGAGCCTTCCGGTCGGTTATGGAGCAGCAGCTAAACCATACTGTGGCACAGTTTGTCAGAATGCTCTCGATTGTACAGTGCTAAAAGTTCACAAGGATCTTGATGGACAGGTGGGCTTTTTTTCAGCCTCCTCAAAAAGTACAGGCGCTGCTGTACCATTTTGACCAGGGCTGAGATGTTGAGACTCCAGGAGAGGTCCTCAGAGATGTGGACACCCAGGAATTTGAAGCTGGACACACGCTCCACCTCAGTACCATCGATGAGGACTTGGGCGAGGCTGCCATCTTAGACTTCCTGTAATCCACAATGAGCTCCTTGGTTTTTGTTGCGTTGAGGGCCAGGTTGTTGTCAGCGCACCATGCCGCCAGGCCATTGACCTCTTGACCTCTTCCCTGTATATAATAATGCATGTAAAAATGGAAAATAGCAAATCTAAGGGGCTTACTCTTGACAAGAAAGGTCAGTGAACAAAATGCAAGTGGTTTTAGAGGTCCATGTTATCCTGATTGTAAGCTCATCTCATCTTCATCCGCTTATCCGGTATCGGGTCGTGAGGGCAGCAGCTCCAGCAGCTTCCCTTGGCAGTTTGGGGCAGATGTATTGGCAAAGAAAGAGAGTTCTGTGAGTAACAAATAGGATATTTTGGGCTAGTTTATGGGTATGTGTACTTGACTATTGATTATTCATTGGATGAATCCATTATATCCAAATTAATTTAATGAGTTCCACGGATCAGCACAAAATTGTTCATAAGATCAATATGAAATATAATATCAAGAAATTGTTAGGTTATTCCCTATCCTGTTAATTAACTATCTAGATCAACTGTAACATATGAATGTGTGCTAACCTACGAAAGGCTACATTGACTCAGGAAATGAGTAATGGCTTTGTCTGAATATTCTGTATAAAGCTTACTCCATGACCAACATGGCTTCCCATTGGGTGTATTGGAAAAGTATGGAGTCTTTGTGTCTAGACAGGAATAGGAGTGCTAGAGATGTTGATAGGGTTGTTAATGTGGAAAAGGAAGAATGAGATGTTGATGTAAATGTAAACCTTTTGTCTGATTGGGGGTAAAGACAGATCAAGTATTGAATGTATTTCCAATGTCCACTGTTACTTTGTGACTGTTTTCTCACTCCTTGCAAGTAATAAAACTGTTAACTGTTTAATAGAGGTTTACTCTGTCTTTCCTACCATATTATAAACTGTATGGACATTTGAATTGCAATCATACCAGCCTTCTCCAAGCCCAGAATGGGTAGTTCTCATCATCCCATCATCATGCTGGAGAATTTGGGTGAAATTATAATGACAAAATGTATTAATATTCTTAACACAACTTGTGGTAATTTTAGTATTTTACTACTGACCACCAGTGTTTTGTATAACAAGACCCTCGGTCAACTTAAAACACATGTAACCTGGGGAGTGTATCTTATTTATAGTTAGGGATGTCTGGAGGTAGTTGGATCTCTCTGAAACTAAAATGCATGGCCTGCCGTCAGCAAAACCCATTTTCATGTAACGCTCCCTGACCACTTGGGGGAAAAAACTCTCCTATAGCCCCTACCCAAAATAATTATTAAAATCAGTGTTTAATTTGTACATTGCAAGATACTGGATAAAACAATAGAAGTAAATGTGGTGAGCTGGAAGGCTACCGGAAATCTTTTTATTTTTTTTAACAGTAATGTATCAAAATTTGCCAGGTTTTCAGAAGTTCCGCGTAGGTTCTGAGAAACATTTGGCCTTTTGGAAATGCAGTTCAAGCAATATAATGTCATTTTTAAATACATTGCTCAAAAAAATTTAAGGAACACTTTTATCGCACATGGGGTCTCAATGACCAAAATACATTAAAGATTAAAATCTTTACTGTACATTGTGTAATTTGTTGAGGACGTAACAACTGTCAATGGAAACCAAAATCAGCAACTGATTGAGGGCTGGATTCAAACACACACCTGAAATCAAAGTAAACAATTGAAATCACAACCTGTTCTAACTTGCATGAATTTTATCAAGGCAACTCATAATGTGACTCAGTAGTGAGTATGGCCTCCATGTGCCTGTATGCACTCCCAACACCATCTGGGCATGGTCCTGATGAGACGGCAGATGGTGTCCTGGGGTATCTCCACCAAGACCTGGATCAAGGCATCAGTGAGCTCCTGGACTGTCTGTGGCGTTACTTGGTGCACCTATACATAACATCCCAGATGTTCTCAATTTGTCCCAGAGGTTCTCAGACTAGCTAACTGAAAAATAAGAAATCTCTGCTTTTATTTGATGGTATTTCATCCATATTGAATGACATGTTTAGAAATAACTTGTTCGGTACTTACAGTGCTGCTTAAAAATGTTTATCTAACATAACAGGTGTATAGTTACCAATTCTATATGTTGGTTTAGAGGAAATCATGTGCTTACTAGAAAAAAAAGAATTAGTACAGGTGCAAAAATAAGTGAACCCCAAGTTGCATTGGTAAAATCAAGTAGGTATGTAGAATTAAGTGGGGGGAAAAATAGGATGAATATACCCTTACAGTAAATTTAAAATGAATGCACTTTATTCTGAATCGTCAATGTATCATTACCAAAACTGCTTAAATACAGAGCCAAAAGAACAAAACGTTCCTGTACAATAACTTTTGGAATTCAGTAAGAAACTAAACATCTTGTTCTCACCAAGCCCTGGTGTGTTTTATATCAAGTGAAAGATGCTTACACAAACATTCAGCAATCTTCTAATGTGATTTATTCATTGACACTGACTCTGGGTCAACTATTACTGATAAAAATTACAGATAATTATTATCTGTAAGAATAATTGTAATTTAATTTAAAAGAACAAAAATTTCCCAAAGTAGGAAATTGAAAGAAAACAATTTTTTGAGTAATTTGGATAACTTTTCATTTCATGAAAGTACCTCTCAGACCCCTAACATAACTCGTAATTATGTGTTCTTAGATAGAAATATATTGATTTTCCTGACCCAAACCTAACATCATATTAATTGCATAGGGCTTCATTTATTTTATTAGGTGTTACACTATCAATAAAAAGAAGAAAATATCATAATATCAACAATCAACAGAAACTATGAAACATGTGAAGAGCCATTGGCATTCTTTTTGCATTTACATTTGAAGTACAATGTTTTTTGTTTTTTTAAATACTTGTTATATTAGTAGCATTCACTGACAAACTGGTTTAAACATTGATTCTAATAACTTACAAAAGATTTCACATATTTAAATCTTACGCCTTCAATCACTCAAATTGATTTGCTCCACTTGTATTCCTCATATTAAAAAAGTTGCTACCAGTACCATTGCACTAACAACTAACTGAGATTTCTTGACAAGACGCAATAAATATGTCAGCGGCAGGCCGGAAATACAGTTTCTCCTACCTGCCGTTATGTACAAGGCTGATTGCTTCAGCAGTTAGTCCAAGAGTCTCCTTTCGCAAGGAGAATGAGCAACAGCATTCATCTGATTCTAATACCATCATGGACTTATTGATGCATTTATTTTGCTTAAACCTAATCTGGGATTGGTATAACCATTACTTATTTTTGTAAATTGGGACTGCTTGGTTGATGGTGTTGAAAAAGTTCACTCCTCAAAGTGTTAGAGAAATCCATCCACTGGTGTTAGGTCTAAGAGAAACACACAGGTCCAATGTCCAAGCCAAACTCCTGGTCCTCCTTTCCAATGTCCATGGGGGCCAAGTCTATGATAGGTAGTCTCGCTGGCATCTGAGTCCTGTATTCAATCACAGTCTTGCTCCAGTCACCACTGGATTGCTAAAGAGACAAAAGAATGAAAAAACAACTGTAATTCTAGGTTCAATTCCACGGCCTTTGCAACATAAAAATCACCTGGGAGGGAATGTAGGGGACTTACGGAGCAGCCATCCTCCAGGACAATGTATCTGAGGCGGGCGTTGCCCTGGGCCTTGAACTCCTGTCCATTGGAGCCCTTGAGGACCAGGGCCTTCTTCAGGTTGCCCGTGGCTTCGTCCTTCACGGCCACGTTGTTCCTGCAGTGGTAGGTGATGTTCTGGACACCTTCCTTAGACAGAAGGCGGATCAGCCTCATCTGAATGGTCACAGCGTTGGGAAGTTCTTCCTTGTTGCCATAGCTAAACTGAAATCAGAAATGTAAGAAGTCGATTTCACAGGGCCACCATTTTTTCACAAGCATCTTCAGGGATTCTGATACAAATACATTTTACACTGGTATTATACAAGCAGCAGGGGATATATTCTAAAGAGTGCTCAGTTAATTTATTGTGCTGTATGGTAGCAGGCTCTTCACAAAATGAGTTGACATCTTTCATTTCATGCCTTTCATACAGTAAGGTCAATTTCTTATGCTCACTTTAGTTCCCCCATTCATGTTGGCTCCAAACCAAACAGGTTGGCTGGCACTGGGAGTGGATTTGGTCCACCATGTTTTGTGGGGGATGCTGGCTGAGCTGGGTTGGGCTGAGATGCAGGTCTCACCAGTGTCCATGTTGCAGAACACCTTGATGGCATCCTTAGGACTTCCTTGGTTGGGGTCCAGCCAGTAGTCCCCTGTTACAGGTGGACAGAAATATCAGATTGGAGATACATAACTAAGCCAAGTACCTCTTCACCTGCCTAATAATCTCCTGAATACGCTTACTTTACTTGTCAATAAAGTAACAATCAGCTGAAACACTCAAATATTAAACACAGTTGTAGTAGCCTTTTCCAATCAGACCTGGTTGTTGCACATTGGTGATCTCTTAACAAAAAAAATAAAATGCTTCTACAAAACAGCAAAAAAGAAACGAAGTGGAACTAAAAAACACCAAAAAACACGCAGTCTGTTGTGACAAGTGGACCTACCATTCTTTCTAAGGGGGTGGCACTGCTTGATGTCTCGGCAGGTTTTGGCAGGGTTGGCCTGGCTACCGTCTGGGCACTTCATATTCTGCAGGTTCCCACTGAGGCTCTTCAGTGTGGTCTGAACCCCTTCATCCGACATAAAGAGGGCTGAGGCCTTGTTGGGAAGTGCCTCATCCTCATTGAACTCAGGAGGGGTGTCGAAGTAGTCTCCTGTAGACTCTGGAGGGGATTCAGGGGGGTTCAGTTCCTCCTCGTTAAACTCCGGGGGTGAAGGTGGTCCACCTTGGTCCTCGCCGTAGTCGTACTCAAAAGGGCTGCTGAGGCTAAACATCTCGGCCCCGGCTGTGGGAGGGCCAGGGCTCCCTGGGGGACCGGGGGGGCCAGCTTCTCCAGGAGGGCCCTGGAAAAGAGTAGAGAAACCAAGAAAATAGATACGATGGGATGCTGTACCTTCTTTTTAACTCAGTCTGCACATTTTCAACACAGTCCCTTTTAACTTAAAATACTTCACAGTAGGCACCTGATCTGGCTTCATGCTTGCTGTAAGTGGACAGTGCTATCATTTTAATTAGGACAGAGCGGACTCAGCGCAGGTTATGGCTTGGAAAATGTATCTCAATCCAGGAAAAGTATGTACTTCATCATTGTACTCCAACTGTCTAAAGTATCCTAAATGCTGCATAGAGACCTTTGAGATCTTTCTGCAGTATTTGGGATAGCAAAATATTGCTTATGGTTGTATCATCTTACCTGAGGTCCAATGTCTCCACCAGTTCCTCGAGACCCAGGGGCGCCCATGGGTCCTGTCATTCCAATCAGTCCTTCACCTCCTGAAGGGCCAACCACACCTGGGGGCCCCTGATGAAAAGCACAATGGGATTTATATAGGTCCAACATACAGTATTTACGCATGGAGCATTATATTGCAACATTGACAGCTTTTTAATTGTACATACTCTCTGTCCATTAGGTCCTACAATGCCTATGGCCCCAACATCACCAGATTGTCCCTATAAAATAGAAATTAATTAGCCTTGTTTGTGGCTGACAGAATGAACAGTTACAGTACATCAGCCTTTCATTGATTATGTGTGCTTGATACAATTTTCCAAAGGCCTATATTAAATGACAGAGCATGCCTATAGTGTTTGGGCAGTTTTAACTTACAGTTGTTCCAGGTAAGCCTTGCAAACCAGTAAAGCCTCGGTGTCCTTTCTGCCCCCTCTCTCCTTGGTCTCCTTTGTTTCCCTTGTCTCCTTGTGGCCCTTGGGGCCCCTGGGATCAGAAAAGCCATGTCCATTATAATTTTTCTCTGAAAGACTGGACAGTTTGTTCCAGCTGAATTGCTAAAATCTTGAAAATATTAAGAGATAATATAACGTGGTCAGTACATACTGGTTACTGTCCCAGTAGCATGCAGTATGACTATGAACTACATTGAGTCAAATAGCATACTACTACCACTATACAGTCTGTTAAGTAGGAAATGTATTAATGGTGTCTTACCACTTTCCCCCGGATCCCTGACTCTCCCTGCGGCCCTGGGGGCCCCCTGGCACCCTAGGGACAAAGAACACAAAGACAATGTGAAGGGAACCAACCGGAGGTTAGGCTGGTGCTGAACTAACAACTTTGCCACATATACTCTGATCAAGATTACTCTTAACCGTCAGCCTAAGATGTATAAGAGACCTGTGAGTGCTAATGTAGAAATGATCTGTGTCACTGCAGTGTGGTACAGTAAGGTAGTATTTGGTAGCATGTGGTAATGTGGTAGTATGGTATTATGTGGTAGTTTGTGATGGTGTTAGTATGATAATGCGGTCAGTGTGATAATGTCCTACTGTGGTAATGTTTTATTGTTATGTGGCAGTGTGGTAGTATTTTGTCGTGTGGCAATGTGATAATGTGATAGTGTGATAACGGGATAGTGTTATAATGTGTGAGTGTGGTAGTATTTTGTAGTGTGGAAGTTTGATAATATAATAGTGTGATAACATTCTAGTGTGATAATGTTTTAGTGATGTAATGTGGTAACATTTTGTTGGGTGGCAGTGAGATATGTGATAGTGTGGCAGTATTTGGCAGTTTGGCAATACATGATAGGGTGTGGCGGGATTTGATAGGGTGTGGCAGGATCTGATAGGGTATGGCAGGATTTGGTAGGGTGTGACAGTATTTGATAGGGTATGGCAGGATTTGGTAGGGTGTGACAGTATTTGCCAGTATTTTAGTAGTTTGTCAGTATCCAGGATATTACTCACCTTGTCTCCCCTGTTACCAGGAACACCAGAGGTACCTACTGGACCAGCAGAACCAGGAAGTCCTGGAGTTCCAGCAAGACCCTCAGCACCAGGCTCCCCCCTGTCTCCCTACACACACACACACACACACACATTAGCTGGAGAAATTATTTCCTTACCCATTTTGGTTAAGTATCTGTCTATAGTCATCTCACCTTGTCTCCTATGAGTCCATCTTTGCCAGATGTCCCTTCAGCTCCAGAAATACCCTGTAAATAGAGATTGCCTCATTAAATGCAACCTGTACTGTATAGTTCAGTATCTTACTGAGACAGTGGGGACCTGGTTTTCAAGTGAATCGACATGTGTGTATGTGATTATAATCTAGCATTTTTGTCGATTTGATTTAAATCCCCAATAGCTGGCATGATTACAGTTTTGTCCTCCTGGTCCATGTCATTACATAACAGATTACATACAAACTATATTTAACACTTCAATGTGAAAACATACAGTAGGTCCAGGGTCCCCTCTTGGTCCGGTTGCCCCTGCTAACCCGACTGGACCAACAGAACCTTTGTTCCCCCGAGTTCCGGTCGCACCTGGTTTTCCTGGTGCACCCTAGGAAAAGAAAGGTAACATCACTGAACATGACACAAATGGATCACTGTGTGTACTGTGTATCTGATAGACATTACCTGAGGCTTCTCATACACACATTAGGTGTACAATGCTCTATGCTCTCAAATGATTGGGCATAGTCATCCAGAAGATCATCTAGTGGCTGAAAGGTTTCTGTTTGAAATTCCAAGCTAAAAAACCATAAAACATTATAATCTCTGGTTGCTTATGTAAACTGCTTGCCTACATTATAAAGGTGCCCTGAAATGCATCTTCAGGCCACTGCTGCCTCCCAGGTTGATGTTTAAGCAACTCTGGCAAGGTTAAAGCAAATCCACTCATTCTTCTAAAACAGCCAATCAAATTCAATTATTATTCACAATTATTATAACAGATAAGTTTCTTTAATAGTTTGGTATCTGGAGGCAGCAGTTAGGTACAGTAGGCTAGCAGTTAGCCTAATGGTTATGTCATCTAGCTATTATGTCCCTGAACATTGTAGTTACCTAAAATGTGTAAACCAATGATGGATGAGACTGTCAGTTAAATGTCTAAAGGTACATGTATACTGTTATCTTTTGAAGCAAATTAGCTAACTCTGCACTGCTACCTGCATTACATGTTCCTAGATTAGGGTTGAGGTGAGGGTTAATGTTAGGGTTATTTTTTCGGAGGCGTGCTAACAAAAATGATATTTTAATGCAGAAGCACGGGAGGAGTTATTTTCAGCAAAACACTCTGGATAACAACATCTGCTAAATGATTAAAAGATGATCTTGAGATCCAAAGACTAGACCCTTTACTTACAGCAGGACCAGGGGGTCCACCCATCCCTCTCTCTCCTCTAAGTCCAGGTATGCCCACAGCACCTCTCTGTCCTGAGAGGCCTGGTGCTCCAGTCGGCCCATCAGGACCCTGTGAGAAATCAAGAAGACATTTTAACTGATGGCAACGTTAAGCTAGTCTAGCAAACATTTCATTACATAACAGCCTTATGTTCTGTAATGAAAAAAAAAAATTGTAATCTGTAATCCATAACGAATAGGCAGAAAAACGTTCAGACATGTTTGTATATATCATAAAATAAATGATTTATTATTTACATATGTTTTCAGACCCCTTTAGGCAGTACTTTATTGAAGTACTTCTGCCAGTGATTGCAGACTCACGTTTTCTTGGTAAACAAACTAAACACCTATATGCTTGGCACACCTATACATAAAGGATGGTATTGGCCAGTTGATGAGCAGTGCCTGGTTTTCGCCAGGTATGATGCTTAGCATTCAGGCCAGGCAGTTCAATCTTGGTTTCATCAGACCAGACAATCTTATTTCTCATGTTATGAGAGTCCTTTAGGTGTCCACTGGAAAACTTCAAGCTGGCTGTATTCCGACTTTTATTGAGTGGCTTCAGTCTTTTTTGGTGCCATTCCCGTGATCTGTGCCTCATCTGTATCAGAGCTGTATCTAATGAATGTCATCCATTTAGAATAAGGCTGTAAAATATGTAAAATTGACTGGGTCTGAATATTTTCTAAATGCACCGTAGGAAGACCCCACGATTGCAGAGAAGTTGGCCACCTCGGAGGTAAACAAAACAGCTATGAAATATAACTAGTGCTAAGGCAGCACTCTCAATTATTACCCCTGGTCCATCCTCTCCAGGCTCTCCCTTTTCACCTGGAGGTCCTGCAGGACCCGGGGCCCCTCTTTCTCCAACACGCCCAGTGCCTCCATTCTCACCTCTAACCCCAGGAGCACCTGATTTACCAGGGGAACCAATTTCCCCAGGTGCTCCTACTGCACCCTGAAAGAAAAAAGACCATAAAGTTAATCAAAGGAACTGTTCCTCATTGATAATGTCAATGGCGCTCAACTGGTCAAATTAAACATTTATAAATTAAAAAATAAATATTCAGTATTCTCTGTGATGGTTTATTTTCATACTAGTTTAATGATTGGTCTGATTTACTCACAGCGGAGCCTGCTGGACCAACTTGCCCAGGTAATCCTGGGAAACCAGGCCCACCCTGAAAATGACATTTGATTTTCTAATCAGAAAATATAGCAATAAAAGACAAATGTGATAAACTCCATAGAAATGCATCCGACCTTGACAGTAGATAATTCCTTAGTCTGAGTCACTCACCGAGGCCCCCTGTGTTCCTCTGGCACCCTTCAGACCTGTCACACCAACAGGACCCTGTGAACCCATTTTACCAGCAGGTCCTTGGGGTCCATTTGCTCCAGCCTCACCCTTCGGCCCTCCCTCTCCTGGTTCCCCTTTGACTCCAGGTTGCCCATCCGGACCCTGCCAAAAGACAAACACAATCATTGGGATTGCTGGACATTTTCATCACCGTGCAACACTACTAGAGTTGGGCTTGAGGAATGAGCATTGGGTATTTTAGTGGGTATTTTAAGGCTCCCCTTTGGGTTGGAGATTTGCTCAGCTGAGGTCATAAGCAAACTAACCATCTAACAATCTTAGCTGGTTCTCATGCACATTTCCATTTTAGAAGCATTCCTTAGCAAGCGTTCTTTTATACAAGAAAATGAATTTGCTTGTGGTCTGATTAAAATGGACCAACTTGAAATCAGACAATGTCACCTATGTACATTTTCTAGTGTCATGACAACAGTATGTACCCAAACTATACTTTGAGCTACCCCATGAGGCCCATTCAGATCTCTCCATACAGCTGTCACACAATCCTACATAAAACAATGGGACAGTACAGTGCCGGCTTTAGGCTTTTGGAGGCCCTAAGCAAAATTTAATTTGGAGCCCCCTCTCCCCTAACGGTTGAGGGCTCCCTAAAAGTTGGAGGCCCCCTAGCAGTCAGGGGCCCTAAGCGACCTCTCATGTTGCTTATGCCTGGAGCCGGCCCTGGGACGGTATGACGAGGCCAGGCATAAAGTATACCATCAGGCATGCACTTCACAGGTTTGTTACTCACAGGAGGCCCAGGGAATCCTACTGCTCCAGTTGGTCCAGGTTCTCCAGGAGACCCCTATAACGGATGACGGACATCTGTTAGTTCAGTAAATGGGAACAATTTACAGAACATTGCCATTTATTATATCAACGAATCCCAGCACTTACAGCAACCGCTCTCGCCCCTCGACGTCCTGGGGGTCCTTTAGGGCCAGCCTCTCCCTGAAACAAAGTACATAAGGATATGGTGTGGTATGCACGCAATATGAGTGTTATCATATTCCGCTAATCTGTGTGTTTTTGGCAAAGTGAAAGGCCAATGTTCATTTGGGGTCTAAGCTGGCATGTAAAAGTGTTTTTTTAATACACTTTTGTGTTTGGATATAATGAACAAATGAATCGATGAGCAAATGACTCAAGAAATAATACTGTGACAGAGTTTCTCGATGATATGGGCATATTTAATTCATAGTGAGCTCTATTAATAAAATAAATTGCATAGATTCATGGGGAGTGCTTGGGAGTCACAGGAAAAAACATTAATTCCATTAATCACAGTTCTTTTGCCCACATTGTATTTTGGTAAAAGTTTTTGCCTAAGCCCTAAGGTAAAAGTAACATCTGGAGGCTAAATACACCATATAATTAAATAAATGAACACATTTTTATTTGCATTTTGTGAGTGCATCACATTTCAAAAGCAATGGCGGCGAGGAACTTTTAGTATTTGCCATTGCATGGTGTATTTGCTTTGCAAAAGCAATAGGGGGTTGGGAGTTTTAGTTTCCGTCTCTCACAGTTGAAGTGTACCTATAATAAAAATTACAGACCTCTACATGCTTTGTAAGTAGGAAAACCTGCAAAATTGGCAGTGTATCAAATACTTGTTCTCCCCAATCTATGTGAGCTGTCAAACAATAACAGATGCAGGTGTCGTCCACTATATTGCTACGATATTGCATCAGCATCTTAATTGCATCGCAACCTCCATGGCATTGCTTCTGGTAATGAATATTCATCATTTCAATATACATATACTAATTTATAAGTAACCCCAAAAAAATTTACACAACATAGTAACAATAATACTACAGACTGGAAACAACACACATTGCACAATACGCGCTATCCACTTTTCACCTCACTCCTTAAAAACCCAAGAAAAATCTCAATAATAAATCTAGAAGCCAGCCTAGACCCAGATCTTACCAACTGGACATGCTGTATGGAAACAGCAACTAGAACAGCGCTAACAAGCGAGTCTAGCATACTATGAGGACTGTCCCTCTGACACGGGGAAAGAAATTGGTAACATGTATTATTAGCCCATTTCACCCATAGTAGGTTTCATTACAATACACTCACCTTTTCCCCATTAAGGCCACTCACTCCTGGTGGTCCAACAGGACCAGGGAGTCCCTTCACATGAAAACAAGAAACCGGAGGAAAAACAAATAATTATCTTACTGAGGTTGTGAAAGAGGGCCTCAACAGGTGACCACAGTCCACACGGAGGTAGCAATGAGTTTGACACAATCTTGAAAATAATCCTACCATTAAAAAACGAATTCTGGTCCAGCAACACAAACCTTATTCCAATCCGATGCGTAGATATGTACTTACCCTGGGCCCATCCGTTCCTGCGGTGCCCTCTGGCCCTTTCTCGCCAACCGAACCCTTTGTGGAGAAAAGGAGTGAGCAAAAGGAGGCTTCTGAATGAACGCCCATCAGCCCAATACTGAACTGTGAATAAGTCCTGTACTGGGCTGACAGACCAATACAAAGGTTCAAAACCAGCAGTTCCTTCTGATGTCATTTAATCTGAAGTGCTAACTGCAAGTCGCTCTGGATAAGAGCGCATGCCTAATGACATCTGAAAATGTACATCATCATTTAATTACGGACTTGCAGTTTTGGTTAATATTTTCCCATCCGACACAAGTCCTTACCACATCTCCTTTTGGACCAGGAGATCCAGGAAGACCCCTCTCCCCTGGCACCCCCTGTAGGCCTATGCCTCCTACATCTCCGACAGCTCCTTTAGTCCCAGCCCCACCCTGGTAGGGAGAACACACATACAATAACCTAATTTTAATGGGAAATACCTTGGATATCTAAGGCTAATCATTGCAATGATAATATCCTTTAGGTCTTGTTCATTGAAGACTTTAATGGGACAACCTGGTTAAATGAATGAGTGAATGTCTATGATGAGGTACATGCCTTTGGGCCTTCTGGTCCCGGTCCTCCTGAAGTCCCTTTGGGCCCTGGCAGCCCATTAGGTCCCACTTCGCCTCTCTCTCCTGGGGTGCCCCTCTCACCCTACCATACAATCAGACCTGTTAGCGTTCTGTTTACCAGCAATTTTCACAAGATTAATGTTAAGGGTATACATCTGTCATAAATAAGACAATGTTGCTACTTTAAAGTGTTGAAAATGTGGTTTAGTTTTTGGGTTTTTTAAGCATTTTTGTGCTGTCCCACATTATCAACATATGATTGATAATGTGAGACAAATGCTTTAAGTAATCTGGGACAGTCATTTATGTTCTTTGAATGGGGGAAATATGCATTTTGGGACTTCCTTAAGTTGCATACACGGTTATTTGGTCACATCACTCATTTAAATGTTGTCCTTGTCTGTTTAAACTGATTGTCTGCTTAGTGACCAAACTAGCTAGCATGTTTTCTGGTAGCATACTTAGCTAACTATAGCGATCCAGCTCACTACCACATCAGTTAGCTCTCCAGCCACATTCATCTGCCTATGGGAAAAGAGACTATCCTAAAAGCGCAGAAGAGTGGCTGTCCTGTGCGATCTGCAGCCATATCACAAAACATGTGCAGAAGATAATGGCATGATAGATGATGATGGGTCTCTCACCTGCAAAGACTGTTTGTTCCCCTAGTAGCACCAATTTTTAAATAGAACTGAAGGCTTTTTTAAAAGCCTAATACAAGTGTCACAGAGTACAACATGACCTGTCACAAATTATAATATTCAGGTAGATCATTTTTTGGGGTACAAAGAACACTAATAGCTGTGGCATGTCTCCTCTGGGTATAATATCTACATTATTTCCTCTGGTGTGGTTAGAAAACCTCTTTCAGATTTCAGAAATATATAATGTTTTGATCTAATGTGTTAGACAAATATCGGAATACATTGCAGAAGTCAAAAATACATCAAGTGATAAATGGAGCAGTTATGAAGATAATATACCCGTAGACCAGTTGGTCCGGCTGCCCCTCCTTCTCCAGCGATACCCTGGAAACGACAAATATGAAAACAAAGAATGAGTGAACTTTCAGCTGTGAGTAAATCAGACCAATCATTAAACTAGTATGAACACGCTTAATGTGAGCTTATCATAAAAACAAAACTGGTAAGTCAGGTTGAAAAATGCAGTGATTGCATGCGAAGGAAAACATATACATGCCTGAAGTAGTTTCATTTAAATCTATAGAATTCATATTTTCTGGATTTAACAGCAATAAACTGTCAGTTAAGTGTAAAATCTTTTTTTGTCAGTGCAACGTGATGTCCTACTGTACCTCAGACCCTGGCTTCCCAGACTCCCCAGGTGGTCCAGCAGCTCCAGGCAGACCCTGACATTAATCACAAAACAATAAACCAAAATGACCATTCATTGTTTACTACCATCATCTTATTCATGCAAGTACAAGGTAAATCAAAGGCATACCTGGTAGCCATTCACACCAGGCGGACCTTGCTCTCCTCTCTTCCCCGCAACTCCCTGACAAAGTCAGGTATTATCTTCGTTAGTACAACCGGCAACTGTTCACCATAACCCCACTCAGTATTTACATTAAAGCTGAGTGTATCTATCATTCAATTTAAACAGATTATTAATGAGATACACTTACGGCTGGACCAGCCACTCCACCAGCACCCATCTCTCCGTCTTTGCCATTAGCCCCCTGTAAGAGAAACAGGCCTCAATGGTCAGGGTGAATTAAACAGCAAGCTTACAGCAAGAGAAGACATTGTATGGGAACTGGAAAATGAACTTGTCTGAGGGGCAGTTAACTAGTCTAAGGGGCAGTTAACTAGTCTGAGGGGCAGTTCCACCTCTTAGATTTGACGAAGGTAGGGTACGTACCCTCTGTCCTGCAACTCCGGGGGTCCCCACATCTCCTGGCTTCCCAGGGTCTCCCTGTGAGGACGACAAATGACCCTTACCCCTTTGTCAAACAAATGAGCAGCATACCGGTGTTGATCCGCCCAAACATTGCAAGGTTAATTCAATGCTCATTTACTAAACACACACATATCATGCTGACTACTCACAGTAAAGCCTTTTGGTCCTATTCCACCCATTGTTCCAGCTGGACCTCTGGTACCAGTGGGCCCAGCTGCTCCTGGTCCTCCATCATCTCCTCCTTCCCCCTAGCAGAGGAGGGTGGAAATAGTAGAGGGGTGACAAGGGTTTTTGTTTGGCTCAACTATAGATTCTATCTTTGATTGTAAATATATTTTTGGGGCCTCACATCAACATACCATTGGTCCTTGCTTTCCCTCTGGTCCCTGTGGGCCCAGTAGGCCTGACAGTCCCTGTAGCAAGAAACAGTATCATTTTTTGAAGTAATTAAAATAATTAGAAAAATGTCTGTTGTTCAATATATATTTTATGTACAATTTAAACATAAGCATTACCAGAATGGTTTACTTCTAAATGCAGAGAAGAGTTAGGGGTCTGTAATCATAACTCACCCGGGCCCCAGGAAGACCTGGCTCCCCAGTGCGCCCCGGATCACCATCGGCCCCTTTGGCCCCAGGTGACCCACTAAGGCCTCTTTCCCCTTGGGCACCCTGGTCACAGAATGGAGTGTTAAGTTTATATTCTTACTCTCAGTGACAAAAAAAACATCTGGCAATCAAAAGATGAATCCACATACCTTTTGACCAGGTAACCCGTCCTGTCCAGGAAAACCTCTATTCCCAGGAGCACCCTGGAAGTTAAAAACAGTTCATCAGAAAATGTGGATTTGATTTAAATTGAATTGCTTTGCTGTTATTGAGATATTAGAGCGACAAACAGACAGGTTTTTTAGGGAGCAGAATAACTTACTCTCTCTCCAGTGGGTCCAGCAGCACCTTGAGCTCCAGTGTCACCCCGTTCTCCCCTCTTCCCCTCCTCTCCCATGGGACCCATTGCTCCATGGTCACCAGGTGTCCCCTGCATTGACAACACAATCAACAAGATTGGCGTCACATCATCCGACAGTCCCAAAAGCTTAGCCATTAAAGGAGGATCAGAAAATAACATTTCTTGCATAATTTGTAATCCCCCAGTGGTGTTTTAATCTCCCTGCCATCTTGTCCTGCTCCACCCAACTGGAGAAAATCTCAACTTCGATCCTCCTTTTTTAGCATAATGTCATAGTATGAGCGTCAACAACTCTTCCCCTGATATCTTCTGAAAGCGATTTTGAGAAAGCTATATTCCACTTCAAAAGATATGTTTTCGGGGGCACAATTTTTTGGCAACAAAACCTTGAGTTTTTTCTATATGACAGCACCCGCAACCCACATCTGAATATAATTTCATTGATTACAAAACCTGACTTCAGTTACCCAAATTGAAATCCTTATTGTAGAAGTTCACATCCTATATTTCCAGCCTATGCTGTTTGTTTTACCAATGTGTTCAGTAACAACACACGTTTGCACACGTTTGTTAGTTTGCATGTCTTACAGATTCTCCTTTTAATCCAGCCTCTCCTTTGATTCCAGGAACACCTGCATCACCCTGTGAAAAAACAAAATAAAGGTGTTGCAAGATTCTATATATTTCATGTTGACTGACAATGTAAAATCTCTAGCTTTCTTGTGGAGTTATCATGAACATGAGGTACTGACATTTTTCAATGAAAAATGTGGCCCATACTTTAAACTCTATTTATATTTAAGCACTATTAGGAAAAAAGTATTCCAAAATGGTTACTCAATTGTCCCAACAGAAGAACCCCTTCTGATTCCAGATTAAGGGTTTCATATGAAACCGATTTGGATCATTTTGTGGAAAGTTTTACTAACAAAACTGGTTCTACCTGAAACCAAACAGCTTTCATCAAAGGATTTTCTTATGGGGACAGCTAAAGAACTCTGTTATGTTCTGGATTGCATCTTTTATCTAAGAGTTTGGTTCCAATGCTCGATTGTATTAAAAACATTGGCCTTGACACCATTCTTGGCATAATCAATTAAATTACTAATTTCTTACCAATTGACCCTTGGGCCCAACCATTCCAGTGGTTCCCTGTGGACCTGGAGGCCCCACGGGGCCAAGCAATCCAACTGGACCCTGAATACCTGGAGCTCCCTGTTGATAAACATAATTTAATCATGCAGCAAATTTGTATATCAAATGAAATTACATTGTATTTTTCAATTGTGCCAAGTACAACAGGTGTAAACTTAACAGTGAAATGCTTCCCCAAGGACCACTAAGTGAAGTTTTTTACATTTTAAATGATTTATTTCAAATTAATTCAAATTATGCCAGTGTTATCACATGCAACTCATAACCAAGTATGTGCCAAAACATTCTGAAACAAACTTACGAAGAGGTAAAATGCGTCTGTTTTATATATTTATACTTTATGAATCAGTATGAAGTGGATGAAGATGATGAATCAGTATACAAATTAATCTCCTAGGTGAATTGCAGCAATATCAGTTTGCATTCAAACTGATTCTCCCCAATACATTAATGTGACGTTAATTTTAACAAAGGCAATTTTATGGTAATAGTCCATGTGTGAGTATGGAATTAAAAATACAAACATTAAAATAAACGTTTTATCGTACTTACGGATGGTCCTTTGACTCCTGCAGCTCCATCTGTTCCTGCTGGACCCTGCAGAAAAAAGTATGTAATTTCTCTAACATCTAATCAACAGTTCAGGATAAAGTACATTTGTAAATTTAACATACATTTTAATTTCACATTAAATATTTCTATTAGGAACCACATTCACAAACACTTTCTGTAATAAAAGTTACATCTTGAGGCACATTGGAAAGTGAGAAAAATTATCAGTAGCACTATAAATTAGACAAAAACCTGAATGCCGGGAGCTCCAGCTAGTCCAACATGTCCAGCTTCCCCTCTTGGCCCCTGCTGGCCCTGGGATCCCCGTGCTCCTGTTGGGCCTGGTTGACCCTAGACAGTGCAGAATGTCACAGCCACACTGTGTTTGCAGGCACCCTTACAATCCATTAATCAACCCATGCATTGCTCTTACTGAATTAAACAACTTAAACAGATTATAGTAACCGGACATTCTTGGTTGGAATTACAGTTCAGAATGTTAGTCTTGACAAACAAATGGTTTGAATAGAGAGTTGTCATCAAAGTGAGTTTAATCATCATTATGTAGGCTACTCACCTTCATACCTGGACCACCTGGGAACCCGGGAGCTCCAGTGATTCCCATAGGGCCCTAAAATCACATGCAGCAGGGTTGTTGCAAGAGCAGTCTACAGTTTGCCCACACTTGAGGTTGAACTATAGAAACCATATACACACTAATTTAGATAACATTTTACACTTAATAAAATAAGTTACTTGTATATTTCTATACTTTCATACAAATATTTCCAATATTTTTCTGGAAAGTAGTAAGTTTGATTCAGTTTCCCTTTTCATTTTATTCACTTATACCACATGATTTCTTTATCATTTCATGTTTGTTTATTTCATAACTCAGCAGCAGCTACACTTCATGTGGTCCATAGAAAATACAACACATGAGTGCCACTATATTTAGTTGGAGGTAACATCCTAAAGGTCTTACCTGTGGCCCTGCTTTTCCAATATGGCCTGATTCACCACGTTTCCCCTGCATGGAGAGACACGCACAACTGAAGAAGATTTTATCATACAATCATATATTCATGTCAAGGAAGTGAACATTTGAGTCCCAACGGCCAGTCAGTTATGTGAAATGACTAAACCATCAATGGAACGATGGCTGATTGTAAACAATGATATATAGAATCAGTTAATCCAAGTGTACAGCTCTATTGGCAAGAGCGCATTTTTCCATAGGTAAATTAAGTCACTACTTCCTACTAGTATTCTGCCATCAGCACTAACAATGACGTCATAATCCTATTATAACGGGGAAACCTTCAGAATGCAATATATTGCATAGTGTATAATTCGTTTTAAACATGGAAAAGTGTAAATATTGGAAATGTTTTGTTTTCTAATGAATGCAAAGAGCAAATAGAAGAATTATATAGGTTTATAATAAGCTCACTGTATACCTCTGCCAGTAAAGCCAGAATTGAACTCTTCTTTTCCTCACTCAAAGCATTTCTTTTCAACTCTTTTGTCATGCTGAATTTTTTTTTTAATTCAAATTACCTTTGTGGTACTACTTGCACAGTTTTTGTGATCCAGCTGGTCCTATTGCAAAAGGATAGTGATGGCCACAGCAGTGTTTTTTATACTTTTCCCGGTTAAATTAGATTTATGACTGCCATAAATGTAGAGATGCTGATTTAAGAAAGATTAGGAGTGGTCTCTTAATTTTTTCCAGAGCTGTATATTTATGACAAATGGAGAACAAGTGAAATCTTCTAAGAAGCCATTTTCACAATTAACAGAGTCCTTATCTGATGATCTGCTTAATGATATCATTGGTGACATCACAGTTCTTTCTGCAGATATGCAGCATGTTTATGGTGAACTACGTAAAGGCCCAACTCCAGACCAGGACACACATCAAAGAGTGGATCTATGTGTAGAGATTTCTACGTTTATTGTATCCAGAGCTTGAAGATTGGACAGAAGCAGGCTCTCTCTTCAACTCAAGCACCTGCAGGTTCTATTGTTTCTATCTTGAAAGGCACCTCAGAGCATTCAAGCAGGTCTTCGGTAAAATGACAAGAAGCTGCTGCAAGCCAAGCTGTTCTAAAAGTTTTACAAAAACAAGAGAACAATTGGAAATACTGCACCTAGAAGCAGAAGCTCAATGGAAAGCAGCTGATCAGTGAAACGAAGAATACAGAGAGGCAGAAGAAGCTAAAATTAAAACCAGTAACTAGAAGCAGAGCATGTAGCTTTATAATGGACTCTGGAGGAAAAACAGTGAAAAGATACAGCATTTAGAAGCAGTGAAATGTCTGAATGCAGGACAAGCAAGAATGCAGCTGTACAATCAAGGGGCCAAAGAAAAAGAGCAGAAAGACACACTAGAACATGAGATGGTAGCAGATAACAAAGTGGCTGCTCCCACAAGTCCTCTGTCCCTGTATGTCTCCCGTACCACAAGCTATAACCACCTCCTCAAATTAATGTTCAACAAAGCTTGTTATGGTGCTGACAGGTGCTTTAAGTGCAAACAGAATTCCAATACATGAACCTTCAGTATTCAGTGGCAATCCATTGAAATACAAAGACTGGAAACTCTCCTTTTGAAGCACTGATCGACCAGAAGAACATTTAAGAGAAGGAGAAGATATACTACCTCTGTAAATATGTAAGTGGACAAGCTAAGAAAGTGCTCAATGACTATTTCCTACTCAGAACTGAATCTTCCTATGTTGCTGCATGGGAGATTTTGGAGGAGCGATATAGAAACCCATTTACAGTTGCGAAATTGTCCAGAGACATGCTTCAAGTGTGGTCCAAGATGGGATCTAAGGACAGCTTTGAGCTCAGAGAGTACGCCAATTTTCTCTGTAGTTGCAAGGCTGCCATGTAGTAGCGAGATGGAATCGAAAAGGTTATCGAAGTAGAGAGTAACCAATTCCCCTCCTTCAGCCAATTTGACAAATTTCTGACAAGAGAAGCAAATATAGCCTGCAACTCTGTCACATCACTGCACCACTGAAACAAGGTGAGACTGAAAAACCACCAACATGCCAAAGGCATCAAAGCTTCGGAGCAAAGACAATGACCAAATGTTCCAATGAAAATTCTGTCATGACATACATTTTCTATATAAAGACTGGGCATACTTCCGGAAAACTTAAGACCTCAGTGGGAGCCCTGGATCAGAGACCTACCCAAGTTTACTGAAATGCAAATCAAAAGATGCTTCTTGCCTCCCAGTTTCGGCAATGTTGAAAGGTACTTACCCGCGAGCCAGACGAAGTCCATTGCTTTCTGGAAAGTCCAGGGTTCCACCTACAAATTTCACAACTATACAGAGACTTGAACTCTCTGCAGCAGTTGTTGCAGTTCGAACCAGCAGTTTGTCATGTTCCAGAAAGATCTAGAAATCCAAGATCTGCAAGAGTTCTTTTGGATGGATTCCACAGATGTTCTCAGCTACATAAATAATGACACCAGAAGGTTTCAAGTGTTTGTAGCCAAAGTCAAGGAAGGAAGGATCTCAAAAGATACGGTCTCTTGCTTAGCTGTTTATGTTCAAGGGCCATACTCTTAGATATGATTGATGACATGACAACTGATGCATTTCTCAATTCTTTAAGAGCGTTCATTGCTATAACAGGTAATGTTCCTCAACTAAAATGTGACCAAGGAACCAATTTTGTTGGTGCAAGGAGAGAGTTGACAGAACTCATGAAAGGAATGGATCAAGAAAGAATGAAGACTCTAGGATGTGAATTCCTTTTGAACCCACCAACAGCAAGTCACATGGGCGGTGACTAGTTGAGGCAAATAAGAACCATAAGAAGTTTTCTTACTGATATTCTCAACCAGTCAGCACAAAGGCCTTCCTAAGGATGTTCTTGCATGAGGTTATGGCCATCATTAACAGCAGACCACTGACCACTGAACATTTGAATGACGCATCTGGACCTGAACTTTTAACTCTAAACCACATTCTTATGATGACGTGCACAATAATTCTGCCCCCCCTGGACAATTTGATAAAGATCTTTATCTTCAAAACAGGTAGCGTCAAGTGCAGTATTCGGCTAATGAGTTTTGGACTCGATGGAAGAAAGAATATCTTTGGAAATTGCAATCAAGACAAAAGTGGCACAAGAACAGAAAGAACTTGAAGGTCAAAAACATCGTCCTTCTACAAGATGATCTGAAACCAAAACATATAAGGGAGCTGGCCAGAATCACAGAAATCGATCCAGGGTCAGATAGTAAAGTGAAAAAAGTAAGATTGCTGGTTAGTAACACCACATTTGCCAAAAAGATGAAACCCACAACTAAAACGGTGTTCCTTGAAAGACCTATACAGAAGGTTGTTACACTGCTTGAGGCAGACTAAGGTGCTTAATGTTTTGACTTTGTTTTTAATTTGTTGTCTTTTTCTATGACCAATGTCATAATTGAAAGTAATTTTTTAGTTGCATTTGTTATTTATATATTTTTTCATTTAGCACAATAGTTCTCTTATTTTGAAGTTTCGTTGGGCTTTGGTAAAATTGTATTTAATTCCACATGATATGCATGCTATAGTTTTATGTTAGCTAACATTGTTTCTATATTTTCTCGTCAATACAGTGTGTTTAGTTTTCACGGTGGATTTGGAGAAAACCTTCAAATAAACCAGTAGCAAGAAAACCATTTCTGTCTGTGTGTGCTTAGAGAAATTTTTTGAATGTTCATTTTAGAATGCATTTTTCAAAATGCTCTGGGCTTATTTACATTAAGAGAGAGAATAAAATCCTTGATAGACTTATCTTAGTTTGCATAATCATTTCCATAGCAATTAAATGTTCTTGTTAGAGATGTACCACGTAGGATTGGTTGGATCAATCGAAAGAAATCGAGTGATATGTGGGTGC
Source organism: Esox lucius (assembly GCF_011004845.1). Classification (NCBI taxonomy): domain Eukaryota; kingdom Metazoa; phylum Chordata; class Actinopteri; order Esociformes; family Esocidae; genus Esox; species Esox lucius. The sequence goes on from NC_047590.1 coordinate 13,496,392, forward strand.
ACAGACATTTGAGACAGTTCCGAATGAGACAGTTACAATTGTCCTCACCCTTGCAAACCTCTAGTTTTGATCGAAATTTTTGATATCAATTGGCTAGATTGAAAATGTGATGCATGCCATCTTGGAAGGTCACGTTTGGAGCTATTACAAATTGTACCAGTACTGATTGTTTTTATCAGTATGTAGCGACCTTGGTAAGCCCACTACTTGCCCTGCCAATCGGGTTATCCCTATTTGGAGCAGTGGGTAGTGTGCCCTCCTGAGGAACCGAAGGTCACAGGTTCAAGACACTGCCCACCAGACGCTACAAGTATAATAAAGCTCTGGACAGCAACCCTAATGTATTTGGACAGCGGTTTGGCATCTTTACATAATGTGAGGTACAATGTAACCTAAATATGGATTGTTTTTGTAGAAACATTTAATGTCTAAAATGTGAATAAACATGTGAATAATTTTTGTCCCTACTTTTTTCAATCAAATAATAAATGTTTTGAGTATCTAAGTTCTATTGTGTGCAAAATCAGATAGCTTTGACTGTACACTTGTTATGAGAAGTTAAAGTAAACTAAAATATATATTTTTTTTAAATGACTAAAAAGTTGCCCAACACATCTATCTGAAACGCATAAACCAGTTTGCCCACCTCCAGGAAATGTACAAAAGCACAAATGTAAGGATGAAAAACGAACCAGTCATCCAGGTTCTTAGATGAAATGATTTGAATGTTCATTTTAACAGAAGGAACCTGAAGGTCAACAACATCGTCCTTCTACAAGACATTCTGAAACCAAAACAGAATAGAATAGAATGGAAGCTGGCCAGAATCACAGATATTGATCCAGGGTCAGATAGTAAAGTGAGAAAAGTAAAATTGCTGGTTAGTAAAACTACATTTGACAAAAAGGGGAAACCCACAACTAAAACGGTTTTCCTTGAAAGACCTATACAGAAGGTTGTTACACTCCTTGAGGCCGACTAAGGTGATTCATGTTTTTAATTTGTTGTCTTTTTCTATGACCAATGTCATAATTGAAAGAAAATTTTTAGTTGCATTTGTTATTTATATATTTTTTTATTTAGCACAATAGTTCTCTTTTTTGGAAGTTTCATTGGGCTTTGGTAAAATTGTATTTATTCCACATAAAAATATATTACAAAAATTCCACATGCTATTGTTTTATGTTAGCTAACATTGTTTCTATATTTTCTCGTCAACACAGTGTGTTTAGTTTTCACAGTGGATTTGGAGAGAAGCCTTCAAATAAACCAGTAGCAAGAAAACCAACTCTGTCTATGTGTGCTTCAAGGGAATTCTTTGTATGTTAATTTTAGTATGTATTTTAAAAACAATTTCATTTATTTTTCTAAATTCTCTGGGCTTATTTACATTACGAGAGAGAATAAAACCCTTGATAGACTTATCTTAGTTTGCATAATCATTTCCATAGCAATTAAATGTTCTTGTTAGAGATGTACCACGTAGGATTGGTTGGATCAATCGAAAGAAATCGAGTGATATGTGGGTGCACAGACATTTGAGACAGTTCCGAATGAGACAGTTACAATTGTCCTCACCCTTGCAAACCTCTAGTTTTGATCGAAATTTTTGATATCAATTGGCTAGATTGAAAATGTGATGCATGCCATCTTGGAGGGTCACGTTTGGAGCTATTACAAATTGTACCAGTACTGATTGTTTTTATCAGTATGTAGCGACCTTGGTAAGCCCACTACGTGCCCTGCCAATCGGGTTATCCCTATTTGGAGCAGTGGGTAGTGTGCCCTCCTGAGGAACCGAAGGTCACAGGTTCAAGACACTGCCCACCAGACGCTACAAGTATAATAAAGCTCTGGACAGCAACCCTAATGTATTTGGACAGCGGTTTGGCATCTTTACATAATGTGAGGTACAATGTAACCTAAATATGGATTGTTTTTGTAGAAACATTTAATGTCTAAAATGTGAATAAACATGTGAATAATTTTTGTCCCTACTTTTTTCAATCAAATAATAAATGTTTTGAGTATCTAAGTTCTATTGTGTGCAAAATCAGATAGCTTTGACTGTACACTTGTTATGAGAAGTTAAAGTAAACTAAAATATATATTTTTTTTAAATGACTAAAAAGTTGCCCAACACATCTATCTGAAACGCATAAACCAGTTTGCCCACCTCCAGGAAATGTACAAAAGCACAAATGTAAGGATGAAAAACGAACCAGTCATCCAGGTTCTTAGATGAAATGATTTGAATGTTCATTTTAACAGAAGGAACCTGAAGGTCAACAACATCGTCCTTCTACAAGACATTCTGAAACCAAAACAGAATAGAATAGAATGGAAGCTGGCCAGAATCACAGATATTGATCCAGGGTCAGATAGTAAAGTGAGAAAAGTAAGATTGCTGGTTAGTAAAACTACATTTGACAAAAAGGGGAAACCCACAACTAAAACGGTTTTCCTTGAAAGACCTATACAGAAGGTTGTTACACTCCTTGAGGCCGACTAAGGTGATTCATGTTTTTAATTTGTTGTCTTTTTCTATGACCAATGTCATAATTGAAAGAAAATTTTTAGTTGCATTTGTTATTTATATATTTTTTTATTTAGCACAATAGTTCTCTTTTTTGGAAGTTTCATTGGGCTTTGGTAAAATTGTATTTATTCCACATAAAAATATATTACAAAAATTCCACATGCTATTGTTTTATGTTAGCTAACATTGTTTCTATATTTTCTCGTCAACACAGTGTGTTTAGTTTTCACAGTGGATTTGGAGAGAAGCCTTCAAATAAACCAGTAGCAAGAAAATCAATTCTGTCTGTGTGTGCTTCAAGGGAATTCTTTGTATGTTAATTTTAGTATGTATTTTAAAAACAATTTCATTTATTTTTCTAAATTCTCTGGGCTTATTTACATTACGAGAGAGAATAAAACCCTTGATAGACTTATCTTAGTTTGCATAATCATTTCCATAGCAATTAAATGTTCTTGTTAGAGATGTACCACGTAGGATTGGTTGGATCAATCGAAAGAAATCGAGTGATATGTGGGTGCACAGACATTTGAGACAGTTCCGAATGAGACAGTTACAATTGTCCTCACCCTTGCAAACCTCTAGTTTTGATCGAAATTTTTGATATCAATTGGCTAGATTGAAAATGTGATGCATGCCATCTTGGAAGGTCACGTTTGGAGCTATTACAAATTGTATCAGTACTGATTGTTTTTATCAGTATGTAGCGACCTTGGTAAGCCCACTACGTGCCCTGCCAATCGGGTTATCCCTATTTGGAGCAGTGGGTAGTGTGCCCTCCTGAGGAACCGAAGGTCACAGGTTCAAGACACTGCCCACCAGACGCTACAAGTATAATAAAGCTCTGGACAGCAACCCTAATGTATTTGGACAACGGTTTGGCATCTTTACATAATGTGAGGTACAATGTAACCTAAATATGGATTGTTTTTGTAGAAACATTTAATGTCTAAAATGTGAATAAACATGTGAATAATTTTTGTCCCTACTTTTTTCAATCAAATAATAAATGTTTTGAGTATCTAAGTTCTATTGTGTGCAAAATCAGATAGCTTTGACTGTACACTTGTTATGAGAAGTTAAAGTAAACTAAAATATATATTTTTTTTAAATGACTAAAAAGTTGCCCAACACATCTATCTGAAACGCATAAACCAGTTTGCCCACCTCCAGGAAATGTACAAAAGCACAAATGTAAGGATGAAAAACGAACCAGTCATCCAGGTTCTTAGATGAAATGATTTGAATGTTCATTTTAACAGAAGGAACATGAAGGTCAACAACATCGTCCTTCTACAAGACATTCTGAAACCAAAACAGAATAGAATAGAATGGAAGCTGGCCAGAATCACAGATATTGATCCAGGGTCAGATAGTAAAGTGAGAAAAGTAAGATTGCTGGTTAGTAAAACTACATTTGACAAAAAGGGGAAACCCACAACTAAAACGGTGTTCTTTGAAAGACCTATACAGAAGGTTGTTACACTCCTTGAGGCCGACTAAGGTGATTAATGTTTTTAATTTGTTGTCTTTTTCTATGACCAATGTCATAATTGAAAGAAAATTTTTAGTTGCATTTGTTATTTATATATTTTTTTATTTAGCACAATAGTTCTCTTTTTTGGAAGTTTCATTGGGCTTTGGTAAAATTGTATTTATTCCACATAAAAATATATTACAAAAATTCCACATGCTATTGTTTTATGTTAGCTAACATTGTTTCTATATTTTCTCGTCAACACAGTGTGTTTAGTTTTCACAGTGGATTTGGAGAGAAGCCTTCAAATAAACCAGTAGCAAGAAAATCAATTCTGTCTGTGTGTGCTTCAAGGGAATTCTTTGTATGTTAATTTTAGTATGTATTTTAAAAACAATTTCATTTGCCCACTTCAGGTTGGTGGAGAGTGCCTGCCTCAAGTGGAGGAGTTTAAGTATCTAGGGGTCTTGTTCACGAGTGAGGGAAGGATGGAACGGGAGATTGACAGACGGATCGGTGCAGCTTCTGCAGTAATGCAGTCGATGTATCGGTCTGTCGTGGTGAAGAAAGAGCTGAGCCGCAAGGCGAAGCTCTCGATTTACCAGTCAATCTACGTTCCTACTCTCACCTATGGTCATGAGCTTTGGGTCATGACCGAAAGGACAAGATCCCGGATACAGGCGGCCGAAATGAGTTTTCTCCGCAGGGTGGCTGGGCGATCCCTTAGAGATAGGGTGAGAAGCTCGGTCACCCGGGAGGAGCTCAGAGTAGAGCCGTTGCTCCTCCACATCGAGAGGGGTCAGCTGAGGTGGCTTGGGCATCTTTTTCGGATGCCTCCGGAACGCCTTCCTGGGAAGGTGTTCCGGTCCCATCCCACCGGGAGGAGACCCCGGGGAAGACCTAGGACACGCTGGAGGGACTATGTCTCCCGGCTGGCCTGGGAACGCCTCGGTGTCCCCCCGGAAGAGCTAGAGGAAGTGTCTGGGGAGAGGGAAGTCTGGGCATCCCTGCTTAGACTGCTGCCCCCGCGACCCGGCCCCGGATAAGCGGTAGAAGATGGATGGATGGATGGAATTTCATTTATTTTTCTAAATTCTCTGGGCTTATTTACATTACGAGAGAGAATAAAACCCTTGATAGACTTATCTTAGTTTGCATAATCATTTCCATAGCAATTAAATGTTCTTGTTAGAGATGTACCACGTAGGATTGGTTGGATCAATCGAAAGAAATCGAGTGATATGTGGGTGCACAGACATTTGAGACAGTTCCGAATGAGACAGTTACAATTGTCCTCACCCTTGCAAACCTCTAGTTTTGATCGAAATTTTTGATATCAATTGGCTAGATTGAAAATGTGATGCATGCCATCTTGGAAGGTCACGTTTGGAGCTATTACAAATTGTATCAGTACTGATTGTTTTTATCAGTATGTAGCGACCTTGGTAAGCCCACTACTCGCCCCTCCAATTGGGTTATCCCTATTTGGAGCAGTGGGTAGTGTGCCCTCCTGGGGAACCGAAGGTCACAGGTTCAAGACACTGCCCACCAGACGCTACAAGTATAATAAAGCTCTGGACAGCAACCCTAATGTATTTGGACAGCGGTTTGGCATCTTTACATAATGTGAGGTACAATGTAACCTAAATATGGATTGTTTTTGTAGAAACATTTAATGTCTAAAATGTGAATATACATGTAAAAATAATTTTTGTCCCTACTTTTTTCAATCAAATAATAAATGTTTTGAGTATCTAAGTTCTATTGTGTGCAAAATCAGATAGCATTTACAGTAGACTTGTTATGAGGAGTTAAAGTAAACACTTTTTTTTTTTTATGACTAAAAAGCTGCCCAACACATCTATCTGAAACGCATAAACCAGTTTGCCCACCAACACGAAATGTACAAAAGCACAAAGGTAAAGATGGAATACGAACCAGTCCTCCTGACTCAACTGGGACAGAAGCAATGTGCGCCTACCCATACATCAGACATATATCCAGTGTAAATGCAGTATATGTTTGTACTGTACATACAGTACTGCTGCTTCTATTATTATTATTGTTATTGAATATTAATGGTATTACTATGATAGTTGTTTTATTTTTACACCTGATCTATTTTTTCCAAATTGCAGAGTAGGCAACTGCAAGACAATGTCGATTGTCTTGTGACTGCTGAAACTTGAATCTCTCTTACCACAGGTCCAGCAGGGCCACTTCTTCCTCTCTCCCCTTGCATTCCCGCTGGACCCTGAAATAAATGTTACACATTGATACGAATATATGGCAGAGCTATCAGACTGGAAACATATCAGAATATTTACAGCTGATAACGTGTTTTGAAGAACTGGCATCTAAATCATAATCATTTATGATCAGTATAATAATTGATGATGACTCACCGCAGGTCCAGGGGGCCCAATTCCACCAGGAGTTCCGGACGGACCCTGTAACATAACACACACACACAAGGTAAAGATAATAAAGAATACTATTCTTGCAGAGACAGACAAATACAGATATGTGTGTGAGAATATACCTTTAACCCAGCAGCGCCAGATTCCCCTCTGGCTCCAGGAGGACCTACATGGCCCTGTTGAAGAGGTGAATAATGTGTTCATTAATGGGTCTGCTTCTCGCTGATAAATCTCACAGTTCATTCCTAACAACCAAATGCGAATTAAACTATTTCAATAATATGCCCAATACAGTACATACACGCTTTCAATAAGACGATAAGTGTCACAAATAAAAGCTTGATGGAGGTTAGCCTGCTGACCTTTATGCCCTTTAATCCAGGGTGACCTGGCAGTCCTGGGAAACCTCTGGGCCCCTGAAAAACACCACATTTAATGACTGTCTTTTAAAGTAATGTTCCAAATGATTAAAAATGACTGTGAACACAGCTGATGACCAGCGGACAGCAGAATAAAGTGAAACCTGTGTTTATTCCTCACTCAGTTTAGATGGAAACAGTTTGAAAAGGGTACAATCAAAAACATTACGTTAATTTAGTTTTATCTTGAAACAGATTGTGCAGTGAGGGAGTGAAAGGCTTGCAGGGTTGAGTCATAGCTCAATTTCAACCATAAGAAACAGTAGCTTGTGTAAACGCTTGGAGACATAGTTACTCACAGAAGATCCGACTGCTCCTTTCTCTCCGTCGATTCCAGCCGGGCCCGATTCTCCCTGAGGAATCACAAAATGAACATAGTCTACTGGAAGACATCTTATTAAAAACAAAAATAGTTTTAAACTAACCAAAAGAAAGCATGAAGAAAAACTGACATTGACTACTTACATCTGGTCCAGGTTTTCCTGGTGGGCCCTCAGGTCCTCTGTGACCATAGGCCCCCTGTGTAAAGACAGTGGGTTTAAGCACAATGTTGCTTCCACCCCAGGTCCGGCAGTCAACATCACCGGTTGTTTAACCACCAGTCCTAGCAAACCTCATCACCAGGCAACCGGCATCTTTGCACACACCTGGACTCCATCCCTCATTAATCACCTCCCCTTTAACTAGTCCTCGGCTCCTCTAGTCATCAGGCAATATTGGTTGTGGTTTAGATGGTGTTGTGTTTGTTTAGTTTATTTGTCATTATTTGTCCTCAGTAAAACGTACCTTCTGCACCAGCTGCTATACCAGAGCCCCCCAGTATAGTTCAGGTTACAGAATATTGCCTCAACAATGGGAGCAGGTGGAGGAGGTGTTTTATTGACTAGTGGTTAGAAAACCGGCAACATCAAGTGCAGAAGTGGGGGGCTAGACATGACAAACCCAAACACACTCAACAATATTTCTGGAGCAATTCGTTTTCAGGCCTCGTTAGCTGCTATGAGAAAGGCTTGGTTCTGACCATGGGTCCTGGATCTCCAACATCTCCTGGGGACCCCTGTGCTCCTGTAGGGCCCTACAAGACAAAAAAAGGAAAAGGACATGATCCTATATCTGCCTGTTTACTCTTAGCTACAATATTAGCTACAATATGTGTGAAATGGTACATAGTCATCTTGGACTTACTGATGCACCAGAGGGTCCAGGTGGCCCTCTTGGCCCTGGTTCACCCTGAAACAGTTATGAAGATAAAATTCCGATGTAAGTATAATGAGTACTATCAGTCTATAGGCACAACATAAACAACATAAAACATGGACATTTTCTTTCCAGACCTCTGAAGAAAATTGGACCAAAAATCTGACCGAGCTGATGTTTCACGGAGTGGACAAAAATTTTGATTTTCTTTAATTGCTTTATATGTCATTTTATTTTTTCCATTAGTTTACCAGCTATTTATGACTGAGAACCCTTATTTTCAGCCATGGCCTAGAAGCAATTAGGGTTGACAGACTGAACGAAGGATTGACCACTGGGTTACCCTGCCATCCTTAAATTAACAGCAATTCCGGTTCATTTCCCAATTTTTCCAAAAACTAATACTTTTCCTGATAGTATTCCCCTAAATATAATACGTAAGATCAAATAATAAAATCATGTTATCCTATTAAGTTGAGTGGACAATGAAGAAGAGACATAGAGGTGACACAGGTATTGAACCCTGGACTCAGGCATGGAGCCGTTTATGTGCGCAGAGCCAGGAGCGTTACCATGGGAGCATGGCTTTGCTTAAGTCTAATGCTTCTTTTAAACCTGATTGTCAAAATCCCTGTTCAAATTCAGTCTCACCCGGCATGTATACATACTCACCCCACTGCCAGAAACCATTCCCATCATGCCAGCTGATTTCTCACCGAAGCCTGTAGCCATCTGAGAGACCAGGTGACCCTGGCGGAGAGAAGAGTGTTCTTAATAGGTTATAACAATTAGGAAGTTCTTAAAGTAACCATCTGGAAGGAAAACTATTTTGTACAAAACATAGCACATTCAGCCAAGGAGCAACACAATGTACTGGAATTGCCACAACCCACACTGCAGGTCAAATGAAGAGGCAGTGTGGTTGAGCAGACAGTTACAGACTGATATGTCAGCCCCACAGGACAGGCGGATTGACTCACCCCAGGGTGTAAGGGCTGGCCAGGGGGTCCTGGCTCTCCAGGGTTCCCTGGGACTCCTGGTTCCCCGTCAACTCCAGCTGGGCCCTGTGCACCCTTGATTTTGGGAAATACATGCAAACTGATGAGCGGCAGCATGCTGAAAATGTCACAACATGAGTGAACATGATTTGAGGAGAAGGGATTCAGCGATTTGGTCCTGGGGTAAGGATTATCTCACTAAATCAAAGTACTGTAATGAACACGCTTCATTGTGTGTGAAGTTTAATTGCGTGAGACTTACTTTTCTGCCCTTAAATCCACGGTATCCTCTGTGCCCTTGCGCTCCAGGAGGACCCTGAGACATTGACACGGATAGTACGAAGACATCATTAATTTAGATAGTGCTGTCCAATTGTGGCTGTGGAAAGAGACTAATGAAGCAGCATCAGGTCTTTCTCTTGTTAAATTCAACAGCACCATCTAGAGGACTGAAAGGAATTGTATTCAACCTCAATTGGGACTGGGAGAGCCCAGCTGAATTACACAAACACAGTATGAGAATACGGCTTACCATTGGTCCAGGTTGACCTACTATCCCCACAATCTGGAAGCATAAGACACAAAAAACCTTTGTTCAGGTATAAAGTAACTTGATAACATATTTATATTGATAAAGGTTTTTATAACCAAGGAAAACCAAGAATTTCATTGCCGTAACTTGTTATTGCAAATGACAAATAAACCTTTTGAACTTGAACTTATAATTGAATTAATATTCAGCAAACAACTCAATGGAACTGTGAAAACATACATACATCAGGGATATCACCAGGTTCACCTTTCTGACCCTGAAAATGACAGTGGATCAATCAGTTACATGCTATTTATTTCTTATAAATACTGTAAATGCATTTTAATGTGCTTGAACAAGTCTAGTAAGAAAAAGAGTAAAAAATATACATTGAAGTGTACAGAATTTTTTTGTGTTGTTTTATATATACATTAAAATGTAAAACACTAAGAAAATGACAATGGACTTGAGAGTGTAACTCATAAAGAGTTCAGATAACATGGGCCCAATAACCTGGGTTCAGTTGCAACTCCACTGAAACTTTATATTTAAACGTTCAGGAGTGTTTCCAAGTAAAAACCAGAAAGAGGAAAATGGACTATGGAGGATATGCTATGTCATAATATTAATAATAATAATATTACTCACCTTAAACGCCATGATATCTTAGGGAGAGGAAGAAAAAGCAAAGGTGTTAATTTAACATTACAACTGTTTATTTGACATATCATCTTCAATGTCTTTACAATGTGGAGCATGATGAAATTTACTGTGTTGCCTACAGATTGGCTGTTTGTGAGCCACCTCCATTAGCCTGGTGAGTGGGCAATTGCTACCTTGGATTCCCCAGACAACAAACTTATTGTGGCAATATGACTGTATTAAGTGGGTCCCATCTATAAACATACATGTTTAAGTATACAGTGAAGTCTGTAGTTTTGGAACAATGAAATATTTTATCTTCTTGTGGCTCCAAAAGTTTGGATTTAATATCAACCACTATGTGAATAAATAATACATTCTATGTTTTTATTTGAGGTGATTCGTGTATCTATTGGTTTCACCAGTTAGAAATGAAAACACTTTCAGGGAACCACGTTTTGGGACAGGTTAATATAATGTCTAAATTTAGCACGTAGTAAATTATTAGTATTTGGTCGCATTAGTATTTTCTGTTTTAAAGTCTTTTTGACTTAACTTTCATCTTTATCAAATTAATGGCAGGTTCAATCAGATATACATTTGGAGATTGACTTGGCCAGTCAATAACTTTTCACTTTTTGGCCATTAAAAATGAGTTGCTATAGCAGTATGTTTGTGTTCAACATTTATGTACAACATAGCATTATTATGACAGCATTTGCTTGTACGTTTGCAGACAAGATGTTTCTAAAATTATAATTCTCCAGTTGCAACCAGAAGTCATATCATCAATGACGACAAGTGAGCCAGTTTCAGTGGCAGCTATACATGCCCATGCCATTCCACACCCTCCTCCGTATATCATAAATGAGGTTGTAGGCTCTTGGGAAGTTATTATTTTTCCCTGTACTTTGCTATTGCCATTACTCTGATGTTACATTTGTCTCATTTGTCCATTAGGCCCATTTCAAGAACTGTAAAAGCTATTTTTGTAACCTGGCCATCCTGTGTTTTTCAGGCTAACTAGTGGTTTGCCATGTAGCCTCTGCAGGTCTGCTAGTGAAGACTGCTGTGGATGGTTGTTTTTGACACATCCAGTGGTTGACACATCCATGCCTAGTGTTCGTATTCTATCAGACAGTCTCCCCCCTGTCATTATGATGAACATTCATAAGCCATCCACTGGAGAGGTCTTATTTGGCTTTTAAATGACATTCCCAACTGTTGTTATTGGTAAGCCGACTTTTCAGCCTTTAATGGCTCCTTGACTTTAAATACCTCTTAGGTCCTGATGTTGTTTAAAGCCAATAGCACATTCCAAAGGCCTAATCAGGACTAGACAGTGACAGGTGCATTATACCTGCATAAATGAACACACCTGACCTAACAAAAACCTCTACACAACCAACACACAATAACCTTGAAGTAATTAGTTGATTTGCAATCTAAACGCTTGGGGTATAGGGATGAAAAAAAGATCTTCACTGTCCCCTATTAATCATGTAGGGTACTGCATGTACACATACGATCGCTCTCACCTATCCTCCTGTTAGCGCTGGAAAAGCTGTGACACACGGGGCAACACTCGCCCTCGGGTATGGTGACCTTCTCACAGTTCCCCACGATCTCACACTGCATCTCCTCACAGATGGTGGCCCCGCTGTCACACACACACACCTTGCACGGATCTGGATTCCACATGTCGTTGTGGGCGTATACCTTTCCGTTGTCCGTGCAGGACTGGTCTTTCTTCTCCTCTGTGGACATTGAATGACATAATATGGAGACATCATGGGTGCCATTAGAAAGACTGAGAAAAATTTGGGAAATAATCCAATAATCCAAAGGGTTGTGGAGTGCTTGGACACAGCACTTAGCTGTGGTGTATTGGTATTGGCAATATACTACAAACCACAGAAATGCCTTATTGTTATTTTGAACCAGTTATCAACACAAAAAGAGCAGTTAAAATTATGTAATATCATAGCCATGGTGTGGTCTCATGTAGCACAACTATAAGCCAATCATCACTCAGGATTCAAAGAACCCAGTTTATAATGTATTATAATACACTGTAGTAATGTCATACAAACTGGTGTAAAACATGAATAAATGGGTGGAGGAACACAACAAATGCAAATGCTTCCATGAAAATGCTTAGCAGGACCTATTACCTCGATTTTGGATCAGTATGGCAGGAGGAAAGGGACTAAGTCATTTAAAAAGAGGGGGCATAGTTGGGGCAAGAGCTTCCATGACATCTGCATTTAGATGTATGGGTAAGACATCAGTAAACAGCATTAGAAATTGTGGATGAAAGCATGCATTCAGTGACTGCGACGCTCGCACATTACTGCGATATGTAAAGGAAAAACCGAAGAGCAACTCTTTCCCAGGTGACTGAGAATGCCAATGCAGGACGTGGCCAGACTGTGTCAGCAAGAACAGTCAATTCATAACTGGACAGATAGGGGTAGTGCATAAACCCCTCATTACAAAGACAAAGCACATTTGAGAGTTCAGTGGAGAAAAAAACATCCACTAGTAGATTTAGAAGATTTCAGTTTGTTGTTCAAATGTATTGTTCACATTATAGGTCACATTAAAAGTGGAAAAAGTTCTGACATGATTTATCTTTGTCTCATTCTTTTAAGTCACAAAAACCTGGCATTTGAACAGGGGTGTGTAGACTTTTTATATCCACTGTACATCTTTCCACCCAAAGAACGCCATGCTTACAGTCGAACACGACGATGGCAGCATCCTGTTGTGGGGCTGTTTCTCTTTAGCATGAAGTAGAGCACTTGTCAGGATAGAAGGATAAATGGAAAGTGCAAAATATAAACAGATTCTTGAAGAGTACCTGGAGCCCTCTGCCAGGAAGTTGAAAATGGGAAGACGGTTCATGTTTCAACATGACAATGATCAAAAGTACAATTGTTTTTTCGCTTGGATATAATGATGATTTTATGTTTTTATTTCAGGCTTCAAGGCAAAAAAACACTTTGAAAGGTGGTGGTGTCTTTCTTATCTATTTCAAAGGGGTGTCATGGGTAATTACATTTATTATTTTAGTAACAATATAATAGACATTGTTATAAAAACCATAATCAAAATGTAAACTTTAAGGAGATATAACTTATTTGTTCCCACCTTTTGGAGCAAGGTGCATTCATAAATATAAGAAAATGCATTATGGTTCACTACACATGCTTGTTTTCTCATTTGACCAGAAATTGAGTGAACTGAATGTCAGCAACTAGGAAATTAGCTAGTGGTTTGGCTTTCTCATGTATGCTAATGTCAGTTATTTTGAGGAAAAATCAACACTTCTTAGTGTCATCAGAGGAGGCGATAGAGGGGGCAGCTTTTTCATTTGACCAATAGAAATTCTGCATTTAATTGAGTATGTTTAGTGTGTGACCAAATTAACTTTGTGTAAGTAAATTTTGTTTCATATGTTTAAACCATTCACACTGATTTATTTTCTGATATAAAAATTCTAACATTCTACAAATTGCCCCTTTATACAAACACACTAAATTTTATCTAACTTGGACAAATAAGTTGTTCGATCATCACAACAGAATATTACTGTAAGTTGTATCCTCCCCCATATAAAAAACTATGGACTCTTGAAATGTATCTAATATAAAAGAGGGAGCCCTGGTGAACAAAGCTATGCTTTGAACAAATGTTGTCAACATTTTCGTGTATACAATTTTCCTTTGAAATTGCGGTTTCAGGTTTCTGGTTTCTGTTAACTTGTGTTGTCTAGCAAGTTATGTCATTCAGATTTTGTAATTTTTACTGACAATTTCATGTTTTTCATGTTATAATAACATATTCATTTATTTTAGTCTGTGGTGGTTACATTGATATGTTCAGTTCTTACAATCATTTGCCAGTGGTGGCAATAACTAAAATCACAATTATGTGTTTTAAATGACAACAGTCATAACATTTTAGCAGATGCCTCTAATCCAGAACGATTTACAAGAGCAATCATCCTCTGCTCAAGTACAGAATTACAGATATTTACCTGGGGTTCAATCTATCAACCATTCTGTTGCTGGTCAGATGTTCTAACAACTACATCTATCTGCCACCCCACATTGCTTGCAAAACGTTTTTTTTTTAAGCACACAGGATCTTCTATATGTTATTTTTCATTTCAGCAAGAAATGACATTTTAGGACACTTCCCTAGTGAGTTTACACACAGAATGTAGTTAAATATTCAGTAGAGCTACATCCAAAGTGTTGGGAACATAGTCAATGAAAACTCACCTGTTTTAATCTCCGGTAGTAGATTATCAGAAGTAGCAGACTGCAGACTCTGAGTGTCTGACGCTACAGAGCACACAGGGCAACACTCTCCCTGGGGCGTGGTGGTCTCCATACAGTCTAGGTCTTCACATTGGACATCCTCACAGGTAACCTTGCCCAGTTCACACACACAAATCTTACACGGCTCGGGGTTCCAAATCTCATTGTTGCTGTAGACTTTGCTGTTTTCTATGCAGTCCCCGTTGCCCACTACCGGAACAAGAAAAAAGGGTTTGGATTCATACATCGAAAACATTTGCCTTTACATGTCATGTACTTAATCATATCCAGTAATACATTTACCTTTACATGTCATGTACTTAATCCTATCCTGTAGTACATTTACCTTTACATGTCATGTACTTAATCCTATCCTGTAGTACATTTACCTTTACATGTCATGTACTTAATCCTATCCTGTAGTACATTTAACTTTACACGTCATGTACTTAATCCTACCCTGTAGTACATTTCCTGTTTCATGTAATGTAATTAGGTAGTTCTAACCCTCAACAATAACCTTTTAGGATACTTTTTTTTGCTCATATCCTGAAAAAAATACAGCATTTTTCAGTCACACATTCAACCCATTCATCTTAACATGTTATGTACTTAGCCCTATCCTGTAATCAGTTGAACTTCAAATTTCATCCACTTCAACCCATTCAGTCAGTGACAAGTGCTAAAAGTCTCATTTTGGGGGAGGGGGTTTGCAGGCCTAAGTAGGGACAAGGGGTTTTCTATAACCAAGTAACCTGATGATAATTATTTTATGCTGTGCATGTTTAATCTATACCCACTGGGTGGCGGAGAACTGAGACACTGTCTACTTATTATGTGAATATTGTGGTGTTGCTGTCATTGTCTTTAAGTATACGTCTGAAATTCTTTGGTTTTCCCAAATCAAGTATACTCGAAAATGTGTGCAATGTGCAATTTAGGGTTTTAGTAAGATCTGCAACTTCACACGGTTACAGTGAGAAGGACCGTCATAGATTGCCCTCAGGGTAGAATTTATGGGTGCTTTGTGCATAAGCTCAACTATTATATTCAGTGAAATTCTTTGTTGTCAAAATGAAAAATTGTAATTGACTCTAAATCCAGAAAAAAGGCCATAGCAAAGATTTACATTATGTTAGACGTAAATTTTTGTACAGAGCAAAATTACACCAGTAACATACGTCACCACATATATTTTAAAGCTGGAACATTTATATCTAAATATAGTCAATATACAGAATAAGGCACCAACATCACATAAATCAACCCCAGTAATCTCACTAAATTAATCTGCCTTGAGATTGATGGGTTTCATCTTATTTTAAATACCTTTATAAATATATACTTTGCTCTACCCCACAGAGAGGTCCCTACGACTTAACTGAAGATAATAACATGATAAAGCAAACTGATGCCACAGAACAGAGGTGCGATCATTTCACAATTCATCACCTGTGAATCAGACAAACATTGCACCAATTACATATACAGCAAGAGGAAAAACACAACCATTACCCCTGCCATTATCTAGGCGCCGTGAGCGGGGTCTCCCCCTTCACTCTGTTGAAAATGAAGGGGATGTGAAACTGGGAGGAATACTGACCACCTGCCGCTTTGCACTATGAGTGAAAGCACCACAGAATCTAACTTTAAACTTAGCGATTTCCATATGATGAACTTAACTTTAAAGGTAGGCCTACTAATTATGTGGGAGGGCCTCTCCCCAAGACAGTGGCTGCATTTCAAAAGCAGGAGTTATTTCAGGGAAAACCACAGCAGGCTTTATTATAGGTTACGCTTGTGCCTGTGGCTTTGCTGTATTTCTGACAGCCATGAGAGGCCACACCCAGGTAGCTGCACAGCAGAGGAATATAAACGTTTCATCGTGTGGGCCAACTTCCATTCCCATTTTTAAAACATAATTATATTTGTTGAAGTCAGGGCAACACGTTTCTCAAGCTGTTTCCAGGTAAAGTCTATTATTACCAATTTTATGTTGACATTATTCCTTCCAAGAATCAGTTTAAATCACTATAAAAGTGAGGCCTGAAGTGGCTGTACATTGAATCTGTCTGAGGTTTGTGCACGGATGGTAACATATTTTCTCTTGATGTGATTATACAATGTGGCCGTCTGCCATGGGTTCTCCTGCGTCACACTGGTCTTCGAGACACTCTGATGCTCAGCTGTGAAGTTAGGTGCCAGTGATGACGGTTTCAAATTATCCAACATAATAAAGCAGCGTCTATGAGTACGACATTTTACAGGCGAACACAGACACAACCTTTTTCCAAATACAACACAATTGAATCTTCTCAATGAAATCTTCCTTACAACAGGTGCACGATATGTGACTTCATACAATAAAAGAAGTGCAGACACTACCGAGAAGGAAACCCTGTATAGTGATTTATTGGTAAAAAACAACATAACCCACTACTGTATGAAGAGAAATCGAAGTCCCGGGCATCAGTTGGGAAGCTAACACTGCAGTTGCCTGGCAAGATTTAAACCAACTAATTATTAAACCACCATGCCCAAGCAGTTGCGAAACCAGCAAGGACTAACTTCTTAGTGTAAAACTTTGGATAAAAGAGAATCAAGAATCATTTTGCCAAATCCCTGTTCAAAGACTGTATACTTCCAGAGTAATATGCATTTTGTGGATTCAGACAGAATGAAGCGTATTTATATACAGCATGCCTCATTTCGCAGGGTGTGTCCAGTCACTTTCTAGCCAATTTCTGACCAAAATCAGTGGCCTGTTTTGGTCCGTCCCCACATCATTATAGACATAGCGCTCTACAACCCTTTTGTCGGCCTCAACCTTTCACTAAAATAGTGCATCCAGCCAGTAAGTAAGTCAGTCAGTCACGCTCACAATGCCACTTTAGCACGTAGCCTGTCTATGAAAGATGCAACTGTTGCCAGGCTATTCTTGTAAATAAGAATATGTTCTTGCTAACGTGTTCTTGCTATTCTTGTAAATAAGAACCTGTTCTTCGCTGTTATGCTTGGCGAAAACCAAATGTACGGATTCTGTCCTTGTGTCCATGCTAGTCTCTTACACCGTTTCTGAGAGAACCTTAACCAGTTGTGTTATGCTAATCTGTTTAATCATCTTATAAAGAGCTACACTTTAGCATTGTTTTTGGGCGTGATGTTGGGTCCAACGTGGTCCAGAGTCTGACTGTGTGGCAGGTCTGTGTGGCCTGTAAACTGCATTAAACCAGCTGTGGGTGGGTGGAATGATGATACTTATAAAACAAACCACTTCCTACTGGTAAAGAATTACCCGTTTTAGTGCTGCATATTTTACTGTGTAAACTAAACAAAAACTTAAAAAACAGGAATGAAAAATAAATACAAATGGGTAAATAGGTAGATGGACGGAAAAGGCAATATAAAAGGGTATGGGGAAAAGTGTCCACTTAGAATGATTTAGGTGTCTTCAAGGGCACATTTTGTGTTTAAACAACACAAAACGTGTTGCTTTCCAAACCGACAAGCAAGGTGCAAAATACAGGGTGGCCTTATGCAACAAATGTCGGGGGATCTCATAATAATTTCCATTGCATTTCTTCAAAGCACAGCGGTATGTGTTTTAACCTGGTAAATATTGTCTCTAGGGTGGTCCAGCCGTCCAAGCCACTGCCTCAAATGCAAATGTACTGCTGCAGAACAAATTCAAATCTGCCCCACTGGTCTTTCAGCAAAAACTCTCCTGCATCCTTTCCTACTTCCCTGTCCAATAAAACACGCATGCCATTAAAACTGTGGGCAAACTGAAGCAGTAACCCCAAATGATTTGGTTGCAAGTGTTGAACAGAGGCTAGTTGTGTATGTGTGATAATCAATGTGACATTCATCAATTTTAACACATTATTTTCTTCACTGTGGTAGCGGAGGCAGGGTATATTGTCCTGCATGCACATGATTTGGCCAGTTGGTCGCTGGCCGTACCACGTCTCCAGGGCCATGAGCCGGAATACCGCGTAATCTTGCTGTAGATGTAACGTGCCAGGGTCTTTATATGGGCATGTGCTGATCCACGCCAGAGACTGGGGTTCAATCCCTGGCTCCACCCCTCAGGCTACTTGTCTCTGTACGCAGTATATTTCATTAACCTTCATGAGTAAAGCCAAAAATCAGTCAAATAAAGCCACTCTGAAAAGGACGAATCATGATCCAAATATATCGAGCCATAGGTTAAAAATAATGAATTGGACCACAAATGGCCCACGGCAAAAGGAGCACAGTCAGCTGACTGACTGTGCCCTTCCTGTCCCTCGACATACCTGTCTTCCTAGTGTCTCCTTCCAACTGTCCCCGTCAGAAAAATACAAAATACATACTTTACCAGTCAAAAGCTTGGACACACTCATTAGCTTGAATGGGTAAGAGTCCATGCTTTTGACTGGTGCCGTATGTATAAAAATGAATCACTTGTGAACTGTGAGTTGCTGTTCATTGGAAAACGCACATTAATGTCTCCGCTGGGGAGGGACACAGACAGCCCTTTTTAAAGTGAGGTCTTTAATGTTCAGCTGAAAACCTCAATATTGACTGGGCTCCCGTTACATTCAAAGGTCATTTTCACTGCTAAATTACATAGTACATTTTTCAGTGTGTGCTGTGCACGCAGCACAACGTCACGTTGTAAATCACTCTGCCTAAAAGTTCAAAACATTTGAAAGGTGTCATATCCTCTCATTGAGGTGCTTCATCTCCCCTGACCCACGAGAGTAGCAAATAACATCACTCAGTAAAAATTCAGACCAATCAACCCAGTCAACAGTCAGTGAGTTATTCAGTCAGTTATTCAGTCAGTCAGTAAAGTCAGTCCAAAAGTAGTTCAGTGAACCCCAATTTACTCACCTAAATTCCCATCCTGGCCGGTTGCTGACAACACCTGAAGGGATACAGCCAGGCAGAAAATAATCCTAGATTGCACAGAGGCGGCCATGTCTGCACCTGAGACCGGCACCTTCCAGACAGCGAAGAGGCCGAGAGGGGAAGGAGAGGAGGAAAAGACAGCTATACTATTCCTGCAGGGCACTGTACCATCCCATAATATCCACGTAGCCTTGAGAGGAGAACAACTGCCTGAGCGACACTGCAAACTCTGCTCTCGCTATATCCCTTTCTCTCTCCCTCTCGCAGCCTCTCTCTCTCACTCCCTCTTTTAAGGGTTGTCTTTAACCTCTAATTTTCTTCATTTTTTTCTGTGTTCTGTGTCTCAGGCAGCCAGGGTTGGACTGATGACATTGAAAACGAATAGGTATTGATTACAGATTAAAAAGCAATAGAATGAATCAGCTATGGAATCCATATGATATCTTTGGCTTTTTTCCGATGACTTCCATTTTCAATAAATCCTTGCAACTTGCAGATGGGTGTCATTTTAGTCCTTCTGAAGTGACAAGCGTGTGGAGCTGTGACCACTCAAAAATGTGACAAGATGTAGGAATGTAGGTGTAACTATTCTTTTTCTCCTTTTTCTGTGTAAAGCCACCGAGGAGAACATTTCATTAGCGATTTCCTAAAGAATTCTTCTCCCAAATGTGCGTCTGACATATCTGGATGTCGGCCCATCACCTCAAGCCCTTCTCCTCTGGGAAAGCCTGTGTGCTCCAAGACCTCTCCATCACGGTTGATGTCCAATATGTCCCCGGCTAAAAGTGCAAAGGACCTTGACGTGACTCAGGACACACCAAACATCAAAGCGGTGACACTCTCCTGCAGGTTCACACACAGTAATATTAATACAGTACACCATCATGTCACACATGAAGTGGTGTGGGTACTATTCTAGGCACCTGTCATCACTGACTGTAAGGCTCCCAGCTTGTGCCGTCAAACCCCGGCAACCTCTGGTCTCATGGCCATCCTACACCTAAAGCAGGTATTCTTCCTCAGCCCAGTCAAAACATCTCTCTGTCCTGGCTCAACAGTTGTAGTCCCTGCCATTTTCCAAACATTTCTGAAACCCTACCATTATAAACAATAAATTACCACACACACACACACACATTTTTCTGATAGCTTCTCCATTAAGTTGGTTGTACTTCCTACAACTGCGCTTTGTGGGAGTCCTACCTAGTTATTTTAAGAAGGCTTTAACTATTTTAAGAAGTTGTTAAACATTGAAATCATCCAGAAAAGCAACTAAAATCTGCCCTAAACAGAAATTGAATCACCAAAATTGTGTTTTCAACCTTTAACGGCAGTGCTCCTAGTTCCTAATTAAGTGGTGATACAGAAAACCACTAAATGTTTCAAACATATCAGGTTGATGTGTTTCAAAACTCTAGCAAGGAAGTGGTTTTGCCTCCTTGCTGGCGGCTCAGTTGTCACTCGTTCTGGTGTTTCAAAGCACTTGGTTTTAGCAGTGTGAATGGCACTGCAGCCATGATTGCAATGGGAAGCTTGTTAACTCCACAGCTTCACAAAAGGATCTCACCTTATTTAGCTGCCTTAGTTGAAGTTAAAGCTTTCTTAGAACTTTATGAACTCCATGTTTATACTATGTTTGTACAGCAATATCTATTTTTGGTCTGGAAGTCTAATCTCTATAATAGCCCATTTGGAAAAATCTGAGCTGCAGAAATGACTTTCTCTTCCGGTTGTTAATGGACCAAAGGGAATACAAACACAGTTTCACCACAAACCATTTCATACTTCTTTAAAATGTTTTATAAATAAATCATATTATGTTTCATTCCACAGCCAAAAAGCCAAATTACAAGGGAGGAGACGCCAGGTCATATTGTAACATGCACTTTATGATCTTTGGGTGGGGAAAGCCTTGGACATGAGGGATTGGAATCCCTCTGACATCAGTTTAACTTTGGTACCAGACTCCCATACTAACTTTGGTACCAGACTCCCATACTAACTTTGGTACCAGACTCCCATACTAACTTTGGTACCAGACTCCCATACTAATTTTGGTACCAGACTCCCATACTAACTTTGGTACCAGATGTTTCAAATACATATTATTTAACACCTGGTAGACGGAAAAATACGCTTTTACACTAGTGTACACAAAAATACTGTGTACTGTTACTCTTAATTGTACCTTTAAATCGTTAGATCAATTCAAAAACATAAAAAATAATTTATGACCAATAGAAAAATGAACAAAAAGAGATTAGTACAGGAGGACATCCACTACAAAACAGTGGTTCTTGCCTACTGAGGGAGTGCCTTTTCAAATCCTACAACCCTATGTTTTTCATGTTCTTTCACCACTGTTCTCTTGGCCCTCAAACCCAACAAGAGCAGCTTCTGCAACATCTGGGACTTCAAAGATCAACTGGCACAGGATCTACAGCAGAACTCAATGTGAGCTCACTGGTCACATGACAGGAAGAATGAGGGCCACTACTTGTCCAGTCCCGTTATACAGCGGGACGTTTCTCCTCATATCCCCTTACATTATCTCAATTATTCATTAATTCTCAGCCATAAGGCACCCAGCTCAACCACTTCACCTGTTTGGGAGACACATTTTCAGAACCACCGTGTAGAACCTCTGACCGTGAACTCCTCAAAGAAAAGAAGAAACGTTCATTTTCTTTCACTAAAGGATTGATATTTTGCTAGACTTAAACAGCACACGTTACCAGTGTCTTTCATGCTTTTCTAGCAGTGCCTCTTGGACCCATGAGCTTGTTTTTTAGTCACCAGTATGTTTGCGGCGGCGACTAAGAACTTTGTGAAACAGGTGGGCGATACGGGTCGGCTGATCCCGGTACCAAGCCTCAGTGAGGCTGATCGCTACCAACCCCTCAGCCTGGTCACCAGGAAGAGAAAGAGACACTTCTGGAAGAAGACCAAGTATGCCTCGACCCCCTTCTCCCTGAAAGACATCCTGGTGGGGGAGAAGGAGATCACAGCAGGTACAGTACAGCGACAGGAGAAATACACATTGTTAACGCCTATGTCATGCATTGTAATGCATTATGAAACGTTCATAAGGCCTTATAATGAGTTCATGACCCATTATAGAGCGGGCATTCATAGGAAGTGTCAGCAACTTCAGGGCACAGAGGTCTTCATTTTTAGCTCACCCAAATGTACCTAAACCGCTGCCATTGCGTCAGCGCAGACTTCAAGCAAGGCCTGTACAACGTGGCGTGTCTTTAAAACCCGGGCTGCTTGATTCACACACAGGCGTGTCGTCGTACCAGCTCCTCAACTACGAGGACAAGTCCGACGTGTCACTGAACGGACGCTTAGGGAACCACCTGATGAACGACGTGGGGTTCAACATCAGTGGCTCAGACTCCGTGGCCGTCAAAGCTTCCTTTGGGATTGTCACCAAACACGAGGTGGAGGTTCCGACTCTGCTAAAGGAACTAAACTCCAGGTGAGACGCATATGTTGGACACTGAGCTTGTACTGAGCTACAGCCTTTTTTTTACCGGATAGGTCATTGACACGAACCCTCTGTTAACGTGAATGTGTTCTATTCTCCTCCCATCGTAGGAAAGTGGATCTGGACCACTGTTTGATCCGTCAGTCAAAAGAAAGTGGGCGGAGTGTTCTCTGCGTTGTCATGGAGAGCATCCGCACGACGCGCCAGTGTTCTCTAACTGTCCACGCCGGCATGAGAGGGACGACTATGAGGGTGAACGCACACGCGCACTGACACGCCACGCGAGCACACACACCCGCACGGACACGCCGTGCGCACACACACACACACACACACGCTGACACCTGACACGTGTGTGTTAGCAGCGTATGGTTGAATGGCTGACAGCAATGTTTCTCAACTATGCGACCCTTGGATTCCAGTTTCAGATCGACGATGGTCGAAACCCCAGAGGTCGGGACAAGGCCATAGTGATCCCAGCTCACACCACCATTGCATTCAGCATATTTGAACTGTATTTTCGACTGGATGGACGGCTAGGTGAGAACGACCAAAGAAACCCTGACCCAATTAGACTCCAACTCAAACATTTAGGATTTTCTTGTCTTCATTTCTTCCCTCATCTATCCACCCCTTTCTGTCACAAACATAAACACACGCAAATGTAGCTGACTTCGTCCCCTCCATTTCTCCTGATCAGATATCTGTGTTAGCCCAGAGTCGTCGGGTGGATTTGAGAGGGAGCTGATCAGAGAACAACTGGGAGGTATGATTGGTCGGTTCTCTATGGGACGACTACGCAGGTTCCTGTCCGGCATCGTCTACGGGAACCCCTTCAGAGCAGGTGGGAAGGTTCTGGAAAACTATCCTCCTGATCATATTACATTTAAAAATCTGATCTAACCCTCTCAGTATAATGCTGTTTACGAGTTGATAGGTCACAAAATACTTGCAGACTAACGTCCTGAGATTGCTTCCTTAAGCTGGATAACATACATTTGTTGAATTACAAAAAAACATGAAAAGAAAGCTGATTAAAAGCACAGGGTTATGTGAAGAAAACATGTAAAAGACAAGGTAATAATCCCTGCAGTTTTCACATGTTCCACTGACACGTCAATCCTCCCCTTTGCTCCCCCGCCAAGACGACAGGACGTTCGAGGAGCTCACCCACGCCCAGTCAGACACCTACATGGACGACGCGGTGACGGACTACTACGAGAAGTCGGCCAGCATGACAGACGTCTCCAGCGCCTACCTGAGAGGGGACTCCCACACCCGCGTCAATCTCCTCAACCACAACATCCCCAAGGGCCCCTGTGCCCTGTGCGGCAGGGGCCCGGCCCCCCGGGAGACCGTCTACGGCTGTCTGGAATGCACCAGCACCAGGCATAAATACGTCAGGCTCCACGTCGTGCCCTGCTTCGACCTGTGGCACAAGACGCTGAGGTGAACCGGTGGAGGGAGTGAAAAAGTGACGCCAGGATTCATGAAAACAGCGCCTCTTTAATAACGCTGTGCCATGCCGTCGTTTGGATGGCAACAGGCTGGCACGAGGCCGGTGAATGTCCCGCTTGCATTTTTTTCCCCCTCTCTCCATAGTACTTTTTCTTTTTTACATTTTAGTATTTTAGCAGCGAGGCTTACCCAGAGCCACTTAAATTAGTGAGTGCATACATCTTAATTTTTCCACACTGGCCCTGCCTGGGAGTCAAATTGCCTTTGCTTGTTTTGACTCTTAACAAGCGAGCAACACAGAACTTATGCCATGACTTTCAGCCAATCAGCAGTCGGGGCAAGACACCCGCTGGATGTATCCTAATGAACAGACACACCCATTATCGACACATGACCTGCGTCCTGTGGATCACACAGCCACAACAGGAGTGTGTAAATAATTCAGACAGGGTATTAAAAATGGACCAGCAGATCATATGGGGGGGGGGGGGGGGGCATAGAGTGGGTGGCGCATGGTCTAGGAGAACATTCCCTCCCGGTGCCCATGTGCCTCTTCAGATCTGCATCAGCTGAGTGTTTGTAGTGGTGTGTTATGAGGGCATCAGGTCAGTTAGTTGAAGTTTGACATCATGGCTGGATGAATTCCTTTTTTAATAAGGATTCATGCCATCTTTGTGGTATAGGTTGTCTGTAGACTTCACATGTACAGATATCTATCCAACCCAACCCTGTTGGACTCTGTAAATACAGTTGTGACGAGGTATTGGTACACTTGCACTTTCTTCAGACAACATTGTCTCAAATAATTAAATATTAGTTTCTGGAAAAGTATTTACAGTTAGTTCCAGAAATAATTGGACATTGACATAGGTTTTGTTATTCTGGCTGTTTACCAAAATATTTTCAGGTTACAGTTAAATAATAAATATGCTAATTTGAGGGTATTCACATCAAAATTGGAGGAAGGGTTTAGGAATTGCATCTCGTTAGTATGTATCCCCCTCTTTTTCAAGGGACCAAAAGTAATTTTTGGACAATTGACTCAAAGCTGTTTCATGGACAGGTGTGGGCTATTCCTTTGTTATTTATTCATCAATTAAGCAGGCAAAAGGTATGGAGTTGATTCCAGGTGTGGCATTCGCATTTGGAAGCTGTTGCTGTGAACCCATAACTGGTGGTCAAAGGAGCTCTGAATGCAAGTGAAACAGGCCATCCTTAGGCTGCAAAAAAAGATCAATCAGAGAGATAGCAGGAACACAGTGTGATGACATGGGCATGCATGGCTTCCAATGGCACTGGGTCACTAGTGTTCTTTGATGATGTGACAGTAGACAGACCAGCCAGATGAATTCTGAAGTGTATAGGGATATATTGTCTGCTCAGATTCAGCCAAATTCAGCAAAATGATGGACAATGACCCAAAACATACTGCAAAAGCAACCCAGGGTTATTTTTTATTTGCAAAGTAGAATATCTTGCAATGGCCGAGTCGATCACCTGATCTCAACCCGATCGAGCTTGCATTTCACTTGCTGAAGACAAAACTTAATGCAGAAAGACCAACAAACAACAACTGAAGACAGCTGCAGTAAATGCCTGGCAAAGCATCACAAAGTAGGAAGCCCAGCGTTTGGTGATGTCCATACGTTCCAGACTAAAAGCAGTCATTGCCTGCAAAGATTTCTCGAGCCCCTGAAATAAGGGGACTGTGTATGAAAATGGTTGTAATTCCTAAACGTTTCATACAATATTTTTGTTCAACCCCTTGAATTAACGTTTGTTCTTTAATTCATATGCAAATATATCATAAGCAAATGGATCATTTAAAAGAAATTAAACAAAAATAGCATTCTAACACCTTGTGTCTGAAGGTCAACTCGAATTTGTGGCGGTAGATTGAGTTGTTTTCTCTACTATTAGAATAATCATTTGGTTGGCATGGTTGGCCACAGTGACATGGGCCTCACATTTCTGAATAACTTAACGCACAGTAGGAACACGAAAATCTTTATATCTGGACATGGACTTGCAGCCTTGAGCTTGTTCATGCTCGCTTTTAATCCTGTGTCTGACCTCCTCAGACAATTCACCGGTTTTCTTTCTTTCTTGCATGCTTATTGCAGCTCACACAGACACATACAGGAGATATTTCCCTGTTCAAACAGAATGAGAGTGATTCTAATGTTACAGGCACGTGCAACTGGGTGAGTTCAATTCCTAAGAAAAGGAAAAAAGCCTGCTTGAAAGTTTGTTTTTAACAACTTCTAGAAATTAACAGTAATATTCAGGGCTTTTTTAGGATTTCCATATGGAATGAGTTTGCAAACCAAAGAAACACATATGTGAATACCAAAAGACATTTGAACATCAATATTTTTCTAGATCAATCTTTTTTAAACAAAGTGCAAGTGTGCCCATACCTCTGGCCACGACTCTATATCCCACAACTGTGCTTCCATCCAAAATCCACAAGGTGTCGACAAAAACTAATTTAATAACTATTTTGTTCACTTACCACAATGGTTAATTACTCCCACTTGAAACCCTGTGCATGGTCACCATTTGTGCATGGAGAGATTTGGATATGTGGGGGTTGTGTTATGATGGGGTGGATTTCAGCAGTTGACACACACATGACTTATTTTGTAGCTTTTTTGTTTCTCTTTTGTTTCACCAACGTTCTAATACTGCGATTGGTCAGATGTTCGCTCAACTCCATTTGTCCAAGGGTAATCCAACATAACAGCTCTTCCCTCCTCTTTTTGAGGTGAAAGATTAGATGTATGCAAGCATACCCCATTTGATTGCCTGAGAGATATGGTTCCATGCGCCACGCCAGTGAGGACTGACTCCTGGCCAACAACCAACTACCATCACCATGGTAGCACTGATTAATTATACACTATCATTATTATTATGTTATTATTATCCTTATTATCATTGTTGTTATATTATTACTATTGTTTCTATTATCACTATTATTATTATTAAATCTATGTATCAGGGTAGAAACTGGAGAATACAGGAGAGAAAAGCTGAAGTCTTGTGTCATGCTGGTAAACAAACCACACCCCCTTCTCCCTTCCTCTATCCTGATTGGGTCAGGAACGAGTCCTGTATTATAAGTAGGAATTTCTTTAGCGCAACACAGCACAAAACCTCAGATGACCCGTCACTACGAATGACTGGAATTCTCCCAGTGGGAAGGATATGAAAGCAGGGTGAAAGCGTTTAGGAAAGAGGGGCGAGGGGGGGGCTATCTGAGTTGCGGTGGTCCACTTTAGGGGCCATGCAGATTTTATCTCCCTAACTTAAATCTAATATTCCTGAAACCAACATGAGGACAGACAGAGGGGGTAGAGTCACATGGATCTGCTTAGACAGGACACATTCCTTGAAGATACACAAATACACACACACACAGAAGGTACCTTCACAAATACACATTCCCATACAGGTATCCACATTGTTAAATAAACAGACACGCACAAATTCACACACGCACGTTAGGAATTTCTAGATTTCTTGGGCCACAAATGAATCCCAAACTAAATTTGATTTTCCCTAACCTGTTAATTTCAACCTAACCCCTAAGCCTCTGGTGAACTGTCCCTGCAAGATGGATTTTACCTTGTTTTACAATCTTTTTGAGAAAGTTCAAACCTCACAATTATGGCGAAATGTGGACACAGAATAAAAAAGTAAGTATAGCAACAAGGGGGTGAGATAATGTTTAGAACTACATAGTGTTCAGAATCAGTGTTCAGAATGTAATAGTGTTCAGAAACACTGTTCAAAAATAATGTCTAGAAGAACATTCGCAGTCTTCAGAAAATGTGTGTTCAGAAAGTGTTCAGTGTGTTTAAAGAGACAGCTTTAGGAAAGAGAGCATTCCAAAAGCGAGCCTTCAAAACAAGAGCATCCACAAAGAGAGCATTCAGAAAGAGAGCATTCAGAAAGAGAACTATCAGAAAGAGAGAATGGTCCTTAAGACTAGACTGGAGCATATACTGCAGGCTGCTACGGACAGAGATCATATCCACCCGTCATCAGGGTGAGGGAGAACTTGAGAGGGAAGACTCTTGGTGAGCGAGCCAACATCTGTGTTAATGGAAGCTGACGGTTCCCTAATGTGTGATGAGTCTGGAACACACATTGATTAGAAGGAAAGAGGATCTTTGGCACTGGAGATCACACTAACGGGGAGAGAGAGAAAGAGGGGGATGGGGAAAGAAAAAGGGGATATTTATAAAGAGGCACACTTTGTAAATTGAATGTGAATGATGCGATGGCATGATCTGTTTCCTTTCTGTTGGGTTCTTAGCGTGTCTGGATGAAACTCTCTAATCAGATTACTACATCGGGACACAGGTGTTCATCCGGGTGCGTGTGTGTATCCATTCATGTGACCTTTCCTTCATCGCCAACAGCTAAATTGGGGTTATCTGGGCTGCAGTGTTATCCATTCGTTCCAGACATGGAAATCAATCAAAGAGGGGATTGTGCTTTACGCACACACACACACACACACACACTCACACACAGATCGAGACCTGAGGGGAAACGAGGAAAAGATTAAAAGAACCAACATGTTCCCTCACACAATTATCAGATCTAATGCATCTGTGTGTGTTAGTTAATGTTCCTGTCTGTGATGTTTCTCTGGAAGCTTAAAACCAGGGAGATCTGTTGCATTGTACTGTACTACTGTCCCTTAAGGCAACATTTCATTAGCCCTAAGTAACACATCATTTTCAGCTGGATCTATTTCTGAGAAACATTAACCCGTTACCAAAAGCAAATCTATAAACCATTCCTCGCCAGTTGGGGCAGGCTACACACTGTGAACTGTGGACAAAATGGAAAACTTTTAAATACACATTTTCAAAGTCCCCCAAAGTCCCCAATACCTCATATAGGTGCCACCAATAGTTACATTGGGAAACTAGATGGCAGCAAACACTAGGAAGATGTGGTGTGCATACGGTAAACTCTGGAAAGGTTGTATATACAGGGCCTTCAGAATAAAATTCAGACCAGAATGTTTCTATACGTACTTTATAACTGATTTTAAAAAAGCAATTGCCATCATTCTGCTCACAAAACCCCATAATGACAAAGTTAAAAATTAAATAATAATGTGTGCGGAATGTATGGAAATAAAAAAAAACTACAATTTCTCATGTACTTTGGTACACATATCCTTTACTATGACCCTTGACTGAGCTCAGAGGCTTCCTGTGTCCTAGATCATTCTTGAGATTGTCTCTAGGAGTTTATTGGAGTTCACCTGTGGCAAATGCAATTGATTGGACATACTTTATAAAGTCACACACATGCGAATATTAGATCCCACCCTTCACACTGCATATCAAACCATGGCGTCTAAGGAACTCTGTAGACCTCTGAGATTGTGTTGAGGCATAGTTCTGTGGGAAGTTATAAAACATGTATAAAAGTTCCCAAGAGCGAAGTGGGCTCCCACATTGTGAAATGGAAGAGCTGAACATCAGGCAAAATTAAGTAACTGGGCAAAAAGGGCCTTGGTCAGGGAGGTGTCCAGGAACTCAATAACCATTCTAACAGAGCTCCAGTGTTTCTCTGCAGAGATGGGAGAAACTGACAGGATGACAACCATTTCTGCAGCACCCCATTGGTTAGGCCTTTCTGGTAGGGTGGCTAGACGGAAACCACTATTGAGTAAAAGGCAAATTACTTGGTGTCTAAAGGACTCTGAGAGCATGAGGGGAAAAAACGAAGGATCCGAATACTTCCATGTATCCGATATTTCAATTTTTTATTTTCAATAAATTGGCAGAAATTCCTAAAGACAAACTGCTTTGTCATCATGTGGCATTGTGTGTACATAACCTGTAATACCACAACATGTTGAGAATGGCTAGGAACACTTTCCAAAGGCAGTGAAAAAAATCCTATTTGCACACAACTTGCCCCGCCCTGACTGGGTAAGAATTCAAGATCAAAGGTTTGCCTTCGGTGACAGGAAGACGTTCTTGGAAAGAGGTAACCTCAGAAGGTGGCTGGTAATAGTTTTTAGATATACAGGATATTGCTTTCAGCGACAGGAGAACAATTCTACGGATCTCCCAGAGAACAGCGGCTGGGTCGGACAGTGTGATCGAGAGCATGACTGGGAAACAGCTATTACATTTTTTCCTGTTGTCTGCTCAACAGAGGACAAACATTTTACCATATTTAGACGGCATTAACGGAGTTTGACGAGCAGTTTAGGCAGGAGCTATATCACCCAATAAACGGTCTTGCACAACTGTGCCACTCCACCGACTCTCAGCATGAATAACGTGCATCAAGAAACATCTGTCATACACACAGCACAGCTTGTAATCGCACCTGCACACACACAGATTTTAGGAATCTCTATCCTTGTAGGGAAACAAAGAATTTCCTTTTAAATTCCTAACCACTAAACATAACCTGAACCCAATTGTACCCTAAATGTAACCCCTAAGGTAGAAATACTGGTGGTGACCAGTGTGGGGTCCCCATAAGGTTAGTAAAACATGAACACGTTTGCTTTTCTATCAATGTAAGGACCTGAAACATCAAAATCCATGTTTTATATCCCCTAGCCCAAAACCTAACTGAAACCTCAATCACCAACCTGTATGATTAAATTAAACTTGCCCTAATGCCGAACCCTAAAAGTAACCACAATTACAAAACTAGGTCCAATTGTACGTTTTTCCCTAAACCTATCCCAAAAACCTGGTAAAGTATTTTCCCTAGTGAAGACCTGCGAAAAACCTTGTCTGTACCGATTCATCATGTTTCATTATGCTATTGGTGACTTCGCGTCCCAACATGAAAACACAGACCTGGATTGTGCGGGTGCTTGCACACACACACCCACACACATCCACTCACACCCACACACTCTCTTATCTTGTAAACCAATCAGAGGATATCCTGACCTTGGCACCTCCTCCCCTGCTAGGCTACTGAAGTTATGGCCATCTCAATCTTCATCATATCTTTGCTGATTGTCAGTGACACCAAGTGGTGTATAAAGAATGAATCTACTACCACACCGTCCTCGGTAGGCTACTCACTGAAGGATTACAATTGAACCCTGAATCTCTTCTTCATATCACCTGTATGCCTTCTACCTCCCTATCACTCTCTCAAACACTTAGCGTATCGGACGGTTTAAAACCAACGGCATCCCAGCCTTGTCTAGCCTCAGCCGGGAAAGTGCGCTTCTTATCAAGGACAAAGCCTCATGGGACGCAGCGTCTGCTCCCTCGGTCTCGGAAAATGTGCGTTCTCCCTCGGCTGATTTCCATCACAGACCAGGAGCCCCCGGAGTGTCCGCAATTCCTGCCGGTGAGATGCAGTTCCGTGCAGGGCATCCGGAGCCCAGATGCCTGCCTCTGTGGATAGGGACACGGTTTCAACGGATTTGGCTAGCCACTGTGACTGTTGTAATTTTATTACTGATGAGACCGCTCCAAGCATTTCCCACCACTTCCCCCAGCGACTGCCAGACACCTACCGGCTGGAACTGCACGGGTAAACATAACTTGTTGACGGGAAGTGAAATGTTAATGAGCTACATCTGTGCGCGCGTGTGGTTGTGTTTATATATGTATGTACACGTCTGCGCGCGCATGTTAATGTGATAAGATTGGGGATCAGTGAGTCAGGTGAAGACTATGCCGGTTTTATATTTAAAATGCAAATATACAACCTAATCTGTAAATGAAGCAACACTCACACGCACATGGATGAATCCATACATTTGACTTTTTCTTGAGAGCAATATGTTTTATTTCTGTGGAACGTCCCAGGACGTTGAATAAATAGGATGAATAAAGGATTAGAATGGAACCAGAACAAAACATGTTTCCGAGGTATTTATGGAATTCCCATTAGGAACGCAAGTCCTCTCTCTGTCGACACTTCAGTGGCATGGCTTGGTTCACCTAGCCTGTATTTGGTCACGGTTTGACAAAGTTTTAAACCATGGTCAAGTTTGCCATGTGTGCCGTCCCATGTAATACACTGCCTGTTGGAAACCAGGGTTCACCTGTCATCACCCTTCACCACAGTTTCCTCTTCATATCTCTCCCTCTACGAATCTATCTGTCAATAAAAAAGTCCACCCTCCTCGAAAAAAAAGGTTTCCATCGAGTAGTGTTGTTGTTGGACCAGATAGCTCCGCATTTCCTTCTCAGGGATAAGGGTGGATTCAAGTCAACTGGCTATTGACCCAGTTAGCCGGCCGTGCTAAAGCTTGGGTGTTGTCAAACTAGGTCGTTGCAACCTGGCCTCAGAAGGATTGGTCAGAGAGCAAAGGCG
Source organism: Esox lucius (assembly GCF_011004845.1). Taxonomy (NCBI): domain Eukaryota; kingdom Metazoa; phylum Chordata; class Actinopteri; order Esociformes; family Esocidae; genus Esox; species Esox lucius. Next base: position 13,529,128 of record NC_047590.1, read on the forward strand.
AGGGTATTCATCAGACTAGTTCTGAACCACCTAGAAAAACATTGGCCATGTTATTCACAATCACAGGCACTTTGAGTAATATCTGGATAAGGTACCCTCTGGTCAGTCCGGCATGTTGACATTGTCTTTATTAGCTGGCATCAGATTAGGCTCAGCAATGTTTCTTGCAGATATAAAGCAAACCTTCGCTGTCCGACTAAAACCTTTTATCTTCAAACCTATTCAGAAAATTGAAAAGGCGTTCACATTTTGTCATTATAGAAAATTTGTAACACCGCAGAAGCTATTTGGAATCTGTTTTCTTGGTCCTTGAGTCTTGAAATGTTCAGAGTACAGTACACTGTTAATGCTTACAGTACATGTACAAACATGAACATTTGCAGAAACAAAATGAGTTAGTACAAGGTTTTCCACAGTGTTGATAGTAATGAGTCTGTTCAGTAAGGGTTTGGGTTAACCAACTTCATTTTGACAGTTGATGATACATATTCTATAAATTCTATAGTATCTACACAGATTATTTTATATCAATATCATTCACATTTTGATTCCAGCTTAACACTAGCACTATATTAAGCTTGAACCAGGTGGTAACATCTAAATGCACTGTAAGTCAAGTTGTCATATTATTTGAGTATATTGACAACTATAATGTCGCTGAAAGTTGTGGGTGAAAGTTGTTGAAAGTGCCAGATTACTTCGTAACAGGCTTGTGTATTGCCCTGGACCTCTTCTTTCTCAATGGAGGCGTTGGGTTGAGTCTAATTTCCGTGGGCCCTTGTGTTCAATTGACGAACAAATTAACTGAAATCCTTTGTAATCCTTTTCAACCACAACCTAAATGTATTTGCATCATGTGGCATTTCCTGGCTCTGTTCCTCTTCTCATGCCTTTCTTATTTGGAGGAGAGGGCCAGAGATAAATGGAGATTAAAAATACCCCAGTAATTTGGCTTTTCTTCTGGCCCTGCCATTTGTCTTACAGATGACACACAGTGGGCTAGCCACATGGTCCAGCAGTTACCATAGCCCTGGGCTAAAGTGCAGCACTAACAAGGCCTCTTGAAGACATGCTGGATATATGACGTTTCCATAGAGAGCCATTTTGGATCCATGTTTTCCGTCTCTCCCTGTGTAGATTTCGAGAAGAGGGTCTCTGATGTCTTCCAGTGTGACACGGACTCCTGCCAGTATGACGGAAAGTGTCTAAAGACAGGAGAGACCATCACCTGCATTTGTGACTTTGAAGTAAGACGTTCTCTCTATCCATCTCCCTGGTTCTCCCTCTCTCTCTCTTTCTCCCTCTCTCTCTCTCTCTCCCTCTCTCTCCCTCCCTCTCTCTCTTTCTCTTTCTCCCTCTCTCTCTTTCTCCCTCTCTCTCTCTCCCTCTCTCTCCCTCTCTCTCCCTCCCTCTCTCTCTTTCTCCCTCTCTCTCTCTCTCCCTCTCTCTCCATCTCTCTCCCTCCCTCTCCCTCTTTCTCCCTCTCTCTCTTTCTCCCTCTCTCTCTCTCTCTCTCTCTCCACTCTTTTTGCTTTGAGGCATCTCTGTCATCTTGTATTTTTAATCCGAGTGAACAAAGCTCCTCTGTGCTGCAACACCAGTCACGCTGCTTTCATTTCAGCTGCTAATACAACACACACATAAGCACACACAGTGTATTAACAAGCATTACATTTCCATGTGTTTGCCATAAAGAAGCGGATATGAAACACTCTTGACGTTTTGTTCTGATTCGTCCTCGAAGCATGGCCCCGGTAAAGCCTCCACATGCCCATCTCTCTCTGTCTCCCTGCAGTGCGGTGTTGAATATGCCCCGGTGTGTGGTTCCAACAGTCACACTTATCAGAATGAGTGTTTTCTGAGACAAGACGCCTGTAAACTTCAGACGGAGATTCTGGCCTCATCTCAGGATCCATGTCCCGCAGGTACCGCTGATGTGGACTCACTACCACTGTACTATGAATACAAATCTACAAGTTAGTGTGTGTGTTCTCTTACAGACGTTGGTTCTGGATCTGGTGATGGCGTGGTTTTCTCTCTACCAGGTCAGAGTCTTTATACGAATGCACTGAAACACTCACGTACACACACGTACACACACGTACACACACCAACACACACGAACACACACGAACACACACGTACACACACGAACACACACGTACACACACCAACACACACCAACACACACGTACACACACGTACACACACCAACACACACCAACACACACGTACACACACCAACACACACGAACACACACCAACACACATGAACACACACACACACAAACGTACACACACCAACACAAACGTACACACACGTACACACACGAACACACACGAACACACGCGTACACACACGTACACACACGAACACACATGAACACACACGAACACACACGTACACACACCAACACACACGTACACACACGTACACACACCAACACACACGAACACACACGCAAACCGCCTGCCTCCGTCTTTCTTAGGAGCTTCCGAAGAGGCCGACGCTGAACCGAGGGACTCGTCCTGTGAGATGTGTCAGTTCGGAGCCGAGTGTGACGTGGACGCCGAGGATGTATGGTGAGAGAGTGGATGGAGGGTGAGAGAGGGGATGGAGGGTGAGAGAGGGGATGGAGGGTGAGAGAGAGGATGGAGGGTGAGAGAGAGGATGGAGGGTGAGAGAGAGGATGGAGGGTGAGAGAGAGGATGGAGAGTGAGAGAGAGGATGTATGGTGAGAGAGGGGATGGAGGGTGAGAGAGGGGATGGAGGGTGAGAGAGAGGATGGAGGGTGAGAGAGGGGATGGAGGGTGAGAAAGAGGATGGAGAGTGAGAGAGAGGATTAATGGTGAGAGAGGGGATGGAGGGTGAGAGAGGAGATGGAGAGTGAGAGAGGGGATGGAGAGTGAGAGAGAGGATGTATGGTGAGAGAGGGGATGGAGGGTGAGAGAGGGGATGGAGGGTGAGAGAGGGGATGGAGGGTGAGAGAGGGGATGGAGGGTGAGAGAGAGGATGGAGAGTGAGAGAGAGGATGGAAAGTGAGAGAGAGGATGTATGGTGAGAGAGGGGATGGAGGGTGAGAGAGGGGATGGAGGGTGAGAGAGAGGATGGAAGGTGAGAGAGAGGATGGAGAGTGAGAGAGGGGATGGAGGGTGAGAGAGGATGGAGGGTGAGAGAGAGGATGGAGAGTGAGAGAGGGGATGGACGGTGAGAGAGAGGATGGAGGGTGAGAGAGAGAATGGAGGGTGAGAGAGGGGATGGAGGGTGAGAGAGGGGATGGAGGGTGAGAGAGGATGGAGAGTGAGAGAGAGGATGTATGGTGGGTGGAGAGGAGGGAGGAGTGGGGGAGGTGGAGAGGAGAAAGATGCGTGGAGGTTGGAAGTTACGGAGGTTAGAGGAAGGAAGAAGGGAGTGTAGAAGGATGGGGGGAGGAACATAAGGAGCGAGGGAGGTAGACCGTAGAGAGGAAGAGAGACAAAGGGAGGAGAGAGGAAGAACGGTGTCGAGTTTCTATAATGCACAATGTGAACGAAAGACGGCATTAAATATGTATAAACTCAGCAATTATCCTGTGTGTATACTAATGCACGATGAACATGGCCACACACACTTTGAATCTCGTCTGTCCTCAGGTGTGTGTGCAACATCGACTGTTCCCACATCAGCTTTAACCCTGTGTGTGCCTCAGACGTACGTTCCTATGACAACCCGTGCCAGGTCAAGGAAGCCTCCTGCCAGAGACAGGAGAGGATTGAGGTCACACACCTGGGCCACTGCCAAGGTACAAACAAACGCACACAAACTCACACACACACACACTACATTCAGTGAACCACAACCCTGACCTTCTGTGTCCCGTCCAAATGTAAGCAGTGAATGGTAGCTAGAAACTGGACCTAATTCATGAAACCACAGAAAAGATCTCAGACTCCAGCATGGGAAGTGATGTACGTTTCATCTCCGAGTGTGATGTACGAAACTGTCGCACCTCTTTGAAATGAGCGTAGATGTCATCACAGATTGATAAAACAGAGGACACGCGAACATGCTGCACATGTCCTTATTTACATATGTCACACCCCTAATTTATGCGGGTGTGGTGATCATCAACCTATACATTGACAGCTTTCAGCATAAGTTATAGCCTAAAATGGCTAATTAACCATTCGTCATTCTCCATGACAAAATCAGCACAGTTACAGAATACTTTTTCACGTCTCAGCCCAGAGCCGAGATCCAGTAGAAGACCAAGCTCTACCATCATTAGGGTAACTGCTCGACCCATAACCACTGGTTTATTTATACTCTCACTTATAGGTTTGTCTAGCGCATTACATACACAAAGGCAATTCAAACCTTACAAATGCATGAACAACAGAAATAAGAGATACTATATTTTTTAAGATGAAATGTGATCATATTCACGTTTCATGAATCCGGGCCATTGCCTTTCCTGCTTTCAGTCTAGGTATATTTTATGTCAGCTTTAATGAGGTCATATCTGTTTACTTGCCATTATTCAGTAGGCTAATTTTGCTATTTATATCCACCTCTAAATAACATAAAATGGATTTGAGAGTTCCTCAAGTATCCATTATATAGTGTGCCAGTATCAGACACTGGATTAGTGGATTTCTGCCATTTTTTGTTCCTCAGGAGCACTTTTATGCTGCCCATTATTGGGGCTGAATTGGTTGCCGGTGTGCCTCATCAGGAGTTGCCAGCCATTCAGTGTTTAGCAGTCTCTTTTATCGGCAGGTGTTCCCACTGTGTTTGACAGTGCTGTCCATGGTCCTGCATCGCCCGGGGCGCTGTTGATGCAGGAGAAAGCACAGCTGCTCAACAATAGCCTATTTCAGTCGTTTTATATGAATTGAAGCATGAGCAACAGATCAGAAGATAATATGACACATTTAAATGTTCACTGGTGTGGCGTAAGCTTGCCTGTGATATGCTTCGCTTCTTTCAAAATTGAAATGTAAAACCTAATGCCTGGGGCTGGACACAAGCTATCCCCCAACCAGTCATGCTTTTTGATTGTTTGATTGTTTGATTGTTTGATTGTTTGATTGTTTCAGTAGCATTGCATCATCTCAATCCCCTAAAACATCCCTGTCGTTCATTTACCGAACGACAGGGTCTCATACTAGAGCTTTTGACCCTATTTGTCTTTGTGAAATGTGTCCAGATGACTCATAGTCAAAGTTGAGATATGTGTCTTCCAAAACACATCCAATGCTTTCCTCTAAACCTTTCTGAAGAATTGCACTCCCTGACATTTGACTTCGACTGAGCTCACAGGCCTCAAAGCCGCCACAAGGAGTCGCTAGAGCGCGACAAGGCAAGTCAACCATATTCCGTTGCTAACCCCAAACCTAGACAGTTCAGGCCAAATGCATCACCCTCTGGGGGACCCTTGGGCTAATCCCCTGGGCTAAGCCAATGACCCAGCTAATTGCAAGGCAGTGACTGTACCATTGGGTAGTAAGAATTAGATTGTGTTCTTCGTCTTGGGTATCTTAAACTTTTTCAAAGGGACGTAGCCTTTCAGATAGGGTAAGTCCGTCGTGGTGTGGTGCTCAGTGGTGCTCAGAAATGTTTTTTGTGGATACACAATGTACCTTTCAGCGACTGGCGAACACAGCAATGCGATCTCCCTGAGGGTATAAGTTAACATTGTCCCTCTCTTGGTAGATGCTTTTAACTCCACGTAGGCTAGGTACGCTACGACAGCTGGGTTTTTTTCAGATTCATCACCAATACTCACCAAGCCGGTGGCAAAACGAATGAGTATGCTGTGTATTGATTAAAACATTTAATACACACTCAGATTTTCTGCACGGACGGTCTGCATAGAGTGTGCTGGTTTAATTGACAGGCCCCAAAAAGGAATTTATTTTATTCTAGTTTTGGCAGCTTTGGTCGTGGCACCACGGTAAAATGAAGACAGGGGAAACAATATCAAAGTACAATATCAGGCAAATTTACAGCAATTGGCCAATACCAATTATTCCATTTTTGCCCATACACACGTTTTAATGTAAACCAATGTCCATCTATTAACTAGTGTCCATGTTATGTCACTGTGGGTCAGTGCAAATATATTAAACCCTTCAACCGCAACACCTGTCTGTCCTCTGTGCCCTTACCGGCACACTGGACCCAACACATTCAGCGCCAGATGCCTATAATATACAGTCCAGTAGGTCCTCACTTACCGTTGGTTGTTCTCATTTTCAGGGGAGGGCCTAAGGGGTCTTTACATCCCCTGTCCCGACCGCTACAAGAACTACTGTCTCCATGGAGATTGTCAGTACCCTGACAAACGGGGCCTGCCTTCCTGTAACTGCCACGCCGGGTTCAGTGGGCCACAGTGTGAACAAAACGACTACAGTGTCCTCTTTGTGGTTCCTGGTACCGGAAAGATCCGCTACGTTCTTATTGCCTCGGTTATCGGAGCACTGCAGTTAACTATGATTTCTTTGGTGGTGGTGTATGTCACAAGGTCAGTACACACACACACACTCACAAGGTCAGTACGCACATTTGTCATGTAACCCTCTAATTCATTATCATCTCCTCCATCTTTTGTGGTCCTCACTGTTGTTGCTGGTGTTGTTTTTGTTTATTTGACAGGAAGTGTCCTGGGAGAAAGAGGAAGTCAGGTCAGAAGCAGACCGGAGCCCCGTAAGCCACACTCGTCACCCGACACACATGCAGAGACACGGCCCAGACATGTACTTACCACTACCCACCATTCTCCCGTCTGCTCACTTTGTATCTTATCTGGTCCATACTAAGTGTCTAAATGTGCCATAACGGTCCAGACATCTCTGCGGAGGCAGGCCGTTATTTCTCAATGGAAGAGTTAGAGGTTAAGGATGGATAGCGACCTGAGAGCTCACTGACAGCAAAATGTGAGCAGGAAACACGACCACCAAATGGGACTACTTTAGTATTAACGCTCAGGGGGGTCTGGACCTCAATGTGGGAACGATAATGATGATGATGTCACCCTTTTTCAATATTGTGAATAAATAATTTATACCACATGTGTGTGTGTGGGTGTGTGTCCATTGAGAGAGGTGTTATGGGACAGTCTGTCTGCAGGCGGTTTGAAGAGCGGAGCCGTCAAAGTCTTGAGTGCTCCTCAGCCATTACCCTGAAATCAATGCTGCCACATCAGCCGTCAGCACAGATGCTGTTAGAACACCGGAGAACAATCACAAAACATCAGAGGTGTGGGTGTCTCTCCAGCAGACTGTCTGGCTCCACGTGTTTTCATTCCTCCACTTAAAGAGTAGGTTGTGCGTGTTATTTACGCGGCCGATTGATGTGAAGTTGTGGCGTCTGAGCTGCACTCACTCAATCTGGCCACTAGATGGTAGTATTGTTCTGCAGTCTAAGCTGGCTCTTCCGTTTATTCGGATTCTTCAGATGTCAGTGAAAATATGAAACAAATGTGCCTCAATGAGTTAACCTGCTTACTTTACAGAATCAATTTTATCTATAAAATGGAGATGGGTGAATGGTTGAAGCAATTAGCCATGTTTACGTGATGTGTGTGTGTGTGGATGGGATTATTGTTTTACTATAAATTCACAACAATTATAGAAAAGCCTGACATTCAGATTTATTTGCCTCTTCTTATAGGGAAGAATACTATTTCTGGCTAAGAGGTTATGTTTAGAGAACATTTAAAATTGAGTTCGGTGTAAAAATTGGGATTATTTTTTAATTAGGGGCAATCATATACTGTAGTATTAGGCGTTGTCCTTAGGTTCTGGCAAAAAATTTAGGTATTGGCATTTGATATTATGGATAGAATTAAGTAAGGATATAGGGAAAATAGGGAATCATTTAGAAAACACATTGTGTGGTGGGGACCAAAAATCCCTAAAAGGATTTTGAAACAACTAACATTTCACCTTCAACTAACATTGTAGTTGAAGGTGTAAAGTTTAGGCCAAAAAAGCATTTATGGTGTCGTTATCACAGTGAGGTTTTCTAGAGAAAGGGTCTCTGTTATGTTAACAGTTTAGGAAAATATGATTTGAAATGGTAATAACGTAAAAAAAAAAAAAATGACCTGGGTCCCCACAAGTTTAGTAAAACCTTAATGTCTGTTTGTCGGTCTAACACTATCACAGGGTCCTGCGTGAACTCAGCTGAGGGTGGGAACTCCAGCGATAGTCCGAGGAGGGACCAGTTGGGAATTCCAGGCGTTCCTGACACAACACGCACACAGACACAACGCATGCATGTGCTTTTGACATCGAGGCAAGCAGCTTCCTAGTTCACTCTGCAGCCTTCCCCACTCTCTTCTCAGCCCTTTCCTATTCCTACAAGTCCTTGCCATACATCCATCCTACACTCTTATTATCTCCCTCTTTCCCACTACCCCACCCATCCCCTCTTTCCAGGTATTCTAGACTATATCCTTTCCCTCATTCCTCTCCTCTCTCTTTCCAGGAGAGTTATAATGGGGTTGTTTCTTCTCCCAGCCCCCTGAGGCACAATATACACATTTTATCTGTTCTTCCTCCCCTCTACCCCCCTCTTTCCTCCTTTATCTCTATCTTGCTACTTCTCTACCCTCTTCGCTCTGTCCCATCTCTGCTTGGCACATATTTCGACACCTTGCATAATTGGCCAAGACTCACACAGTCTCACAGACTCCCAACAGTAAGATCACTCCAGTGTGAGGGCTGGTGTGTCTGTGTGTCTTTGTGTGGGTCATGGTTACAGGATCTATTCTGATCTCACCCGGCCATGTTTCCACATTGTGCTCATACACACACAACACACATAACACACACACATAGTGTAATGACGCTGGTTTCCTAATGATTGTAGTGTTGTATGGAACCTCCATGATATCACCTCTCCCTTCCCCTAAGAAGACTGGGCTGTGTGTGTGTGTGTCCTGTCATTCATACAGTATGTCACAGGGGTCATGTTATAACACGGAGAATTCTGTCTCTTTAAGTGACATTCCATCTGATCGGGGTGTAATAACACATAACTACAGTCCATCTGAAAGAGGAATTCCGATCTATTCCATGGTGATGTTTTTGGGCTTTTTCGTGCTTCGAGCTGTTCCTTTGAACTTGATATGAGAAACATTTTAACTTCGGGAGACGCACATAGGTTATATTTAAAGGGGTCATGTCTGAACGGTGAAATAATCTGTGTTGTGTGGACACACCCCCTTTCTGTGCCCCTTCAGAGAGAGGGGGACAAGTGTTTCTGTCGCAGGAAGTTGTTTTTGTGCTTAACACTGCCAAATCCTCTCCCTCTTTGACACACATACACATGAAATCACCACACGCAGACACAAGCTTCCACAGTACTGGGCAGGTCTAGTTGCCATGACAAAAGGCTCCTCCCATTTGGGTGTGGAAGAGGTTTTAAGCTCTGGGTCAAAAACACTGCTGCTCTTCTTACTTCGAAAAAGGGGGAGAGACAGGCAGAGAGTGAGAAAGTGAGAGACAGGGAGGGAGAACGTGAGAGAGAGATAGAGAGAGAGGCTGAGAAAAGGGAAAACGGGTAGGTACCACAGAGGGTGAAAGCAGGAAAGTTTTCAACAAGTTGGAGAACTCTAGAACAAAATCCTCAGGCTGCACGACGGCAAGGCAAACAGACGTGGAACTGAACACACACACACACTCGCCGAGGAGAGAAAGCAGAGCTTTATTCCACGGGGTGTGTCCATTCTGGGTGGGGTGCGGGTGTGTGTTAAGCCAGCACATAAGCCAGCCACGTTAGCAATGTGTGAGGACGCAGTCCAAGCCGAGAGAACCAGCATGGTCCACGAGAGCCAGGACCTGGTGGTCCCCAGCCCTGACCAACCCTCTCCCAGCCACAGCCTCACCCAGCTGGGCATGGGAGAACTAAATGAGGCCTCCAAGTCTGGAGCTCCGGAAGCAACAACCACCAAGGACTCAACACCAGGTGCGGGCGTCCCGGGGACGGGCCCGGTCAACGCCATCACAGTGCTGACTCTCCTGGACAAACTGGTTAACATGCTGGACACGGTGCAGGAGAACCAGCACAAGATGGAGGTTCGCCAGGCCGAGATGGAGGGGGCAGTCAGGGGGATCCAGGCTGACATGACGAAGCTGTCCAAGAGCCACACACACACATCCAACACTGTCAGCAAGCTGCTGGACAAGAGCCGCAAGGTGTCAGTCACTATGAAGGAGGTGAGTCAGTGATGGATGAGTGGGAGGGTGAGTGGGGGAGATGGGGGAGACCAAGTTTTGGTGGACTGAATTATATTAATAAAAGAGAGATGGACATACAAAGAGAGAGAGAAAAAGAAGCACTACTGAATACAATACTCAATACCAAACTCCACATTATGAGTCAGCTCATGTTTGTGGAGACAAGAGTTTCTTCCAACAATAAACATTCTTAAACACTTAACATGTAGCTGCATGCCTTTCTCTTTCTGTAATGTATACGTTTCTGTAACCCGTTAGTCAAATACAATCTTCCACCGTTTCCTCGCATTGACTGACAGTGATTGGCCTCAGTTGGAGTTATACTCCGTGCACAGTGGCAATTGGAAGCAAGTTAGCCTAGTGATCGAGTGTGTTGGGCCTTTAAACCAAAGGTTGGTGGTTCAAATCCTCAACACAACAAGGTGTTGTTCTGTCACTGGACACAAGACCGTTAACCCAAATTGCTCCCAGGAGTTTGTTCTTAGACAACTTATCAGGTAAAATAAAGCTAAAAAATTAAATGCCACCAAGATCTGATTGAGTTGCAGATATATCTCATAGTTGCATAGATCGACTTGATCAGTACACGGATGGATCTTATGGATTCATTAAATCGACATGTTGTTGCTTGCTTCTTGGGGTTTCAGGCGGGGTGTTTTGTAAAAGCACTTTGTGACTGCTGATATAAACTGCTGATATAAATGCATTTGATTGACTGAAAATGATATTGACATGGATGGAATTCATTGATGTGGTGGATTCCTGGGTTGATACGAGGAGGTCTCTCCGTTGCTCTCCAGGTGCGAGACAGGATGGAGCGACAGGCTGGCCAGGTTAAGAAGCTGGAGGCCAATCACTCTCATCTGCTGAAGAGAAACAATTTCAAAGTGCTCATATTCCAGGTAAGACGTGTGCATGTGTGTGTGTGTGTGCCCAAGAGGTACATGTTTAAGAGCCCATCATGCAGAATAGAAACTGGGTGGGGTCGCGAAAAAGGTGTGGGTTTTGAGGAGTCAAAGGAGAGGGGAAGTGTTTTGCAGATTGTGAGACGGTGCAAGGTGTGTGTATGTGTGTTTTACACTCTTATCAGCCCTTGGACGGTTGCCAGAAAAAGAAAAGATAGTTTCCAATGAGAATCCTAGAAAGGATATGGGTATCATGTCAGGTTATGTGTCTCCGAGAAGGATATTGTTGTCAGTAACACAATGGTATTCAGGGCGTGGTCTTTGTTTGTGTGTGTTTTTTTTCTGCTCAGTGTGTATTTGTGCCTCATGTTTGGGGACATGGTTTAACCATCTCATTTTGCCCCATTTTTGAAAAAGAAAACAGTTTGGGTTTGGGGAAGATATGATTTTCAACACGGATCTTGTTGTGTATTCCCACAACGGCAAATATGTGTATATGTTTTTGTATTTCGTACCCCAGAGACCAAAAATTCTGCCCGAATGACTCAACATTTCCATTAAAGTGGAGAAAGTCAGAGAGAGAGACAAACAGACAGAGAGAGAGAGAGAAAGAGAGAGAGAGAGGGGAGGGAAGGAGGGAGGGAGGATTATCTTACACAGCTGCATTTCAGTCTAACCATTGGAAAATACCCATCACTGTCCCACAAGGAAACCCCAAGCTGAGGGGGAAGCCTATCAGATTCACCACAGCTACACTCTGTCCATTTGTTCGTAACCACAAGAGTGGGTATGTGGATTTACTGGCCTTCGCAGGGTGGGGCTGCAGAAGGGAAAAGCCAAGGGAATGAGTGAGGTGCTGATGGTCAGTTAGTGGAACAGAAGTCTGGAAAATAGTTTGCGTGTGTTTCCTAACGGTTAAGGTTTGGTGACTTCAGCCAAAGGGGAGTCGCACTGTTTAGAGTGGGAATGTGACTTCTAACACTGAGGGTACTTTTTTTTGTTAGTGTTACATTTGTGGGCCTACTGACAGAGCATGGACACGCGCGCACACACACACACACACATCGCATGGACACAAACACACACAGGTTTTTCAGAAGCAAAAACTCTGGAAGCTCTCTCTAGGTTCTTCTCTTCATCTCAATCTCTGTTCCCTCCATGCCTCTCACCTTGGTTATTAATAGAATGGACTTTAGGGCTAACCTTTGGCAGCAGCTGTGTAGCGAATGTTTGAGGGTGTCTCCTTCATTACAATGGGCCATCAGTGGGTCAAAAGTCTTTAACCAGCTGGTGCAAATTTCTAGTTGTTCCAGTTTTATTGTTCAAGGGTCTATACACATCCCTCTCTCTCTCTCTCTTTCTTTCCCTCACTTTCTCTTACAACATTGAACTCTCTCGCTCTCCCCAGACACTATCTCTCCCTCTCTCACTATTTCCTTTTCAAGTAATGTTATGAGAGCAGAAAAGAAAGAGGATATTGTATTTTTACACTCACGCCCTAATAAGGCTATCTCCTGTGTTCTGGGGAATACTAGCATCTGTTTGGAGAACATGGGAGCGGGAGGGAAAGAGAGAAAGAGAGAGAAGAAAGACAAATAATGGAGAGATGAGAGAAGAGGACAGCAAGGGGGAATGTCAGAATTAGAGACTGTGGTGTACAGTCTGTTCGGTTCAATACTGTCTCTTAATAGTTACTTTTTTCTAAATCCTAATGGGTGTCATTTTGACAACATAGCGTGCTTTCAAAGATATTTTAGGATGTTTGTCGCATAGTTGATGAACAATGTAATGGGAACTGTCCCTACCTTTGCTGTGGGGTGCCACGCTACAACATATCTCCCCATTGTACTATAGCTTGTAAACACTCAGGATGGAGGGCTGAACTAACTGTGGGAAGCCAGACCGGGACTCATGCAGACAGGAGGGCATATACTGAGCCTGAACAGTGGCTTTGTGGCTAACTCAACACTATAACACTACTGCAATACTGGGCTACTGGACGGTCCTGTTTAAAAAGGGCAACCAGCCCCACTCCTCTGGGCATAGGCAGATACCAGAGGACTGGGTAAAAGGATTCAGGGTTGTAAGGTTATATTGAGAAACCCTGCGGGCAGTCTGTATACAAAGCCAGGCAAATAACCTCATTAGAACATTATTTACAAATGACATTACAACACAAAAGGGAGGGTCTCTGTGTGTGTCTCTGTGTGTGTCTCTATGTTTTTCTCTGTGTGTGTCTCTGTGTGTATCGCTTCGAGGGGCCCTGCTGCGAAAAGAGATGTGATTGGTTGAAGCTGTGTGTTGTTGTCATGGTTTTATGCAGGGCAAAGAATGTGTTTCGCCCCATCACAACTATTTCACAACATCATCTGCTCTCAGTCCAGCCATCTCCCGATTGGCTCTCTCTAGGGAGTACAGTATATTATCATCACTATTTGTGCAAAGCAGAGCTATGGACTCACACAGTCAAATACAAACGCCATCATTGTTTTGGACTCATGTCCTGGTCCTTGCTCGCTCTTTCCCTCCTCTGCTCTCTTTCTCACTAACTCTTCTCTCTATCCTCTTTCTCCTCTCTTCTCTCTCCTGTTGCTCTTGATATCAGTGATTAGTTCAAAGGCTTGCAAGGTGGACCACTACCCTACTCCACCCACACACATACACACATACACACACACACACACACACCAACACACACACACACACACACATACACACACGAACAGCCACGTAAACACACACACACGCATATGTACAAACACACAAATGCTTGATCGATGTGTTGCACACAACAGCTGTTATTTGTCAACTCTGCTCAGACCCAGAGAGTGGAATGTGTAATAAGTGAATGTGTGTAGATGTGTTGGTGTCTGTGCTCAAACTGATGGGTTTCAACAAGTAACTCATTTGTACAAGTCACTTTTCTCCTGTTGGTTAGCCCACTCCCGTTTTAGAAAGATTTGTGCATTTTACACTATGATAGATTTTTCCCCACCCATGGATCTGTTTTTTCTCTTTTTAAAACAGCCATGAAACAAACTTTGGCTAAATGTAGCCACCACCAGCTAAAAACCAATGGAAGTAATTATCTTATCTTAATTACCAAATTACCTTGAACACAAAAAGAAAAATGGAGTTGGTTTCAGGTGATTTGTAATTATAATTTTTAAATGTACATCACACGCTTAAGGTCTACCCCTACAGATGTTTAGCTAGCATTTGCTACAGTTAGCTTAAGCGTGTGTTAACTCTAGAGTACAGTTTCTAGTGGCCCACTAAATCCGGGGAGAGGGACCGTCTAACATCAAGGCAACACAGGCAAGCCCAAAGGGACATAAAACAACTAGTCTCTCTCTCTAGCCCTGTCTAGCTCCCTCTCCTACTCTCGAAATGCCTCTTGACCTAATTAACACCTTGGTGGGAGCTGTATGGGCAAAGCTGCTGTTTGCTTCTTTGGCAACACGTGTCAATAATTTACACCATCCCTAGGTATTGACACAGGTAGTTCAAGACTAACCGGTCTTAACGGATGCTCGCCAGTTAAATTACAGTGACAGAAATCTGTTAAGACAACGGCTTATTGTTTCCGCCTTTCTATAACCTATGACCTATAATAACTTACAGTATGGGTCTTGTCATTTTCCATTCAAAAGTGTTATTTAAGAAAAAAGCCGGTGCGTTGATTAGAAATGGTGTGGGCATATGCCATCAGGAGAATAACGCAGTTGTACATCAGTCTTTAAAAAAAATAAGTAGAATCTTGATTGGACTCTTTATCTAGACTATTGATTGGCCTGTTCATTGTCCTTAGTAAAGCATTATTCAAATAATTTGTTGGAGATACATTTTTAATTTTTTTTTAGAATTCCTATTTTTTTTAACAATTGTCTTAAAGTAGCTCTGGCTACAGGTGTAAATAATGACAACAGTAAACCAGCTTAAAAAGCCAGCTAAGTCAGCTAAGCTTGGATAAAGTTAGCTGAGCAACTGAATTCTCCTAGGGAAGTTAATAAGCTATGGACAATTAACGGATGCCAAAGGTAACAATGTTAAGCAAGCCTTAAGGTAAATGCATTCCTCTGAGCCAGATGGTGCGTTCTTGTCTGTCTCGCCAGGAAATTCCTTGGATTAGGGGTGACTGAACAAGGTGTGTGTGTGGGTGTTTGTGTGTGAATGTTTTAACTCTGTTAGGAACAAAAATGTGTCCAAACTGTAGTTAAATCAGAAAATGTCAAGTTATATTTGGGTTTAGGTTTAGAATTAGGGTTTAGGTTTAGAATTAGGGTTTAGGGTTGGGAGTCAGGGTAAGGTTATGTTTAGGCATAAAATCTGGTTATTTAGGTTAAGGTTAGGGTTTAGGTTAGGGCAAGAGTTTGAAATAATAAGAATATGATGCACTTGACATGTGATCATTACACATACACACAGACAAACAGAGAGAAGGTCACAGCTTGGCTGTTGAAACAAATAAACAACAGCAGGCATTTTCTGTTTTCTGATGTGTTTCAGAGTAGGAATCCCTGTACAATGTAGCCTGACTTAACACAGTCTCGCTTTAACAGTATCTAAAATCTTTACTGTTGGTGCAGCCTGTCAGTGGGAAAGATCCTGGGAGGACAAATGCAAAACATATCTTGTTTGATGTCGTTGCCGAGGCTACACTGAAAACAAAAATGTTTCTGGTTACATTAGGGCAGCAAAGTAACCATGTGAGTGTGTGTATGTATGAGAAAGGAGAGAAAAAGAAAATGAGAGTACGAGTATGTGTGTGTGTTTGCGTGTGTGTGTGTGTGTGTGTGCTTTTGTGCGTGGGTGTCATTCACACTGATACCCATTTGTTTGAGCACAAACCTATACCCAGAGACATCATAGAGTCTTTTATAAATGTTCTATAGGCCTATAGTTAGGACAACGGGTGTACAAGTCCAGTAACTTTCTGAAAGTGCTCAGTTTTTCCAGAAATGTTGGTTGACAGGAAATACAAAAACCTCCAAAAAAGGTTTCTGGAAAACTGTGTGTTGTAGGGGAAGGTATACAATGAATAGGATATAGTATGGGTGGCCATTCACACTCTGAGAGTTGATAAGAATCACACCCGTGAGATTTCTCCAGTCTGCACTGCAGTGTGTCAGAACTTCACAATGTTATTCAAGTACACGCAGTCCTCCACAACTTGATCGCGCAAAAACAAGCATTGTTTAGCTGCCTACAGGAGGACAGGCGTGTGTGTATGTGTGTGTATGAGGGTGTTGTTCAATTCTCTCCGCTGTGTGATGTTGCCGTAAGGGAATTTCAGTCCAACAATTCCCGATTCTCCCGCACATATCCAGCATTATAGTTCACTCCCTAAAATGGCTGCAGCCGAGTTCTGAGATAGTTTTTTGAATCACACAGGCACCGATCACGTCAGAACCTTTCTCGGTGCAGATTCGTCAATGTATCTGAATTGGGCTGCTAGTGTAAACAGCCAGTGTGTGCGTGGGCCAGCATGTCACCCGTTGTGGACCAACGCGTCTGCTGTCGCAAAGATAAAGACCGGAACTTTCTCCTTCTGTATAAAGCTGGTTTTACTCCTCCACAGTCGCTTCCGTTTTTAATTTGACATTTTTTTAAGTGTTTTTTGTGGTTTTTTATTTTTTATTAAAAGGTCAGTAATAAGGAGAGACTTGGGACATGGGTATGAAGTGGGAGAAAGAGAGGAAGGGCACAGGTGCCAAACCTTTGCCAGTGGGGCATGTCTGGTCCAGAGTTGGGAGCTTCGATCACTGTACCAGTCTCCGACAGCCACAGCCACTTTCCTTAGCCCTACTTCCATTTGGAGCCACGCCTCACAGTGGCGTGATTTTCTAACATTCAAATACTTTCCTAAGTCAGGTCACCCCCAATGCAGTCTATGGTCCCTCCCATTAGGTTCCAACCTAAAATGGTGGGTATTCTGGGCCTACAGTTTGCAGTTTAGCCAGGTCAGTTTAACTCTCTCAAACATGTGTTGGAGAAAGATGTGCGTTAAGGCAAATGGCTTCAAGCTATTGCTTGTCCCGCCCCCAACCTCATTTCGAAGTGACTACAGAGCTGGTATATAAACTCACTCCGCCCACTCCAGATCAGCTTCCAAACTCCAAGGTTATGTCTCACCATACCACATTGCCAACCATAGTTTTCATTCTAGCGTGCCTCGCTCCTCTTCACTCCTTTCTTTCCCACTCTCAGGATTTGGCCTGTGTCCAGCATTTGGTGGAAACTCTGAGTGCTACCTTGCATTGTCTTCCTTCCCTACTGTGTGTGTGTGTGTGTGTGTGTGTCTGCGTGCGTGTGTGCGTGCGCGCGTGTGCCTGTGTGTGTGTGCGCGCGTGCAAGCGTGCTCGGGCGCATGTGTTGCTTTGGCTTCCTTCCCCTGTTCCTTGCCATTGTTTTGCCTTTTTGATTGTTTCCAGGAGCCATGTGAGTGTGTGTGTCTAGCTATGTGTATGTGTCTTTTGACGTACATTATCTTGTTGTAACATTTCCAGCAGAGCAAACTCTCCCCCGCTACATTAGGCTTATCAAGGCTGAACTCTGTTTCCACCCTGGCCTTGAGCCAGGACCCAACAACACTGTGTGTGCGACCATCCCATCCATTTATGTGTGTGTTGTGTCAGACATTTTGTAAAATGTATTTAGGAATGTAGCAAAGTCATTAGAGGCTGAATGTCAGTGGTATTGGCACAGGGTTGGTTTTTACTGTCTCTGACATTTTATCGTAAACATTCCTTTTTACAATCATAATTTTTCTCTCTCCTTCCCTGAACCCCCTCCATCCAACACCACCGCCCCCAGGAGGAAAATGAAATTCCATCCAGTGTTTTTGTTAAGGATCCCATTCCTACACTCCCAGAGGAGGGGGAGGAGCCTGCCGCCGACGCTGATGCCAACCATTCCATGGAGGAGGGGCTTCACACAATCGACCTATCCTCAGATGAGGATGTGGGGCTTGAGGCGGAGCAGGAAGAGGGAGATGGACTGCATGACCTGGTCGGAGATCCCATTGAGAAATCCCGCACAGATAAATTCAAACGCTCCAGTCTGAAGAAGGTTGGTGATGGAAAGGGTTTAGCTTCAGTGTTCAGGTTACTGCTTTGTCATAACTGACATGTTAGGGACTGATCGTTTTGTATGACATGGGGTATTTGGAGTAAGAATCCCCCCAAAAATATGAAAATCCCCCCAAGCAAAATGTATTTTCACATCACCCTCCCAAGCCATGGGGAAAAAACACCCGCATGGACTACATTCGGTAGCATCAACTCTTCCAAAAGACGATTCGTTCCACTCACTTTTTCCCCCAACGGAACATCTCCCTTTGACTCTGAAAGTCCACTGAATATTTCAAGACAATCTATAGTGAGACTGCAAAGAACCACTTGAATTCTTGAGTAGAGAACTTAGTTCATGATTTTGGTCCTTCTGTAATTCTGCAACGCCATGAAGATTTATTCCCCCTTTTCTTAGCTTTCTTTTTAGATTGGCTGATGGAATAGCCAATAAAAAGGTTACATAGAGATATGGTATGTTCTGACAGTTAATACGTAAATTCCAAAGGTCTGACAGATAGGCTACTGAAATGTAATCGAGTATAAAATTAAATGACCCTCCCTTGGACTTAATCAATCAATCAAATGTATTTCTAAAGCCCTTTTTACATCAGCAGATGTCACAAAGTGCTTTTACAAAACACCCAGCCTTAAACCCCAAGGAGCAAACAACAGTAGTGTCGAATTTCAGTGGCTTAATGAAAAACTGTAAACCCTCCTAAAGAGTGAAATGAAAAAAGCATGATAATCCCCCATTTCCCTCCATGTCTCATCATGTTAAATTCTGATCACTCCCTTAGGTGTCATGGTGATGTTCTGCGGCAATGTGAAGGGTCCCTTTTGGATTGTTGATGTATTGCTGATCTGTCGGAACAAGCTTTAACATCTAGAGTCTGAAGTTAAGGGGTCAAAGTAAGGAGGTGCCCTGCTTTGTGCTTGCTGACAGCGAGGTACTTCGTAATGTTTTGTAGGTGGACAGTCTGAAGAGGGCTTTCTCCAAAGCCAACATCGAGAAGAAAATGAACAAGATTGTGTCCCAGGAGAAACGAGAAAAAATCAAGAAAAGCCTGACGCCCAGTCACCAGAAGAGTCCCGGAGGAAAGAGCTCCTCCTTTAAAGTGTCACCTCTCACTTTCGGCATCAAGAAGGTCGGTACACTCACCCGCACGTGTAGCACACACTAAAATCACTCACACACACTGGTGTTAATAAATCTGACATGACCACATCCTGTTGTCACAGAACCCTGAGCTGGAGGGCCATCATCCTGAAGCGGAAGCCGAGGCCCAGGTCTCGTCCCAGACCGCCGTGGCCTCCATCGAGCTCTCCCCGCTCGCCAGCCCTGACGAGGAGGCCTCCTTCCACGAGGTGCACTCCCAGCTGGCCCCAGGCCTGGAGGAGTCCAAGGCAGAGGCTGACTCTTTGGAAGCAGGAGACGTGGCCACCAGTCGAGTTCTGGAATCCGTCCAAATTCCCGAATTCAACGGTGTTCCAGATACCAGTCCGTTCCGAAGATCCGACATTCCCGAGACGGATATGCTGGTTTTGACGGAAGGAGTGAGCGAGGAATACGCCCTCTCAGCCACGCTGCCACAAGACATCTCCCACACTAGCTCTGCCTTTGTCAACGAAGATGAGGAGGAAATAGAGATGAAGGTGAAGGAGATGGAGGCGAGCCGTCTGGAGGAGGAGGCCTGAGGCTGTTAAGGCCTCTAAACACACACACGTGTAAACACGCTTTCTGAATAGCTTATACCTATTCTCTAACATACTTCCACATTTCCACACACTTTCCTCACCATCATCTTCCAAAAAACCATCTGCCCTCTGTAAAACATGCACACACATGAGCTGTTAAATTTCGTTCTTGTATTTCATTGTGCATTACATATTCGTGCGCTTTGTGTGTGATCATGTGTGTGTGCTACATGTGTTTGCGTCAGGGCAGATGTCTGTTTAGCATGTGAAAAAGGATGATGATGATTTGTTTTGTTTTATCTTTTAAAGCTCTTTACAAATATGGAAATCCCCTCATGCTATTGCTTAAAGTTTAAACCTACTGTTTGTGTTATGTGTAAGATGCTAACTTGTTGTATGTGCTAATATATAGTTGAATTGGTGACACTTTACTTGATGCCAACCATACAAAAACATACATAGTACTGTTTTACCTTACAGAGAATCTGCAGAACTTTCTCACACAATGGCAGCAGTTGATAATAAAAATAAATGCATTCTGTACAAGTAGAAGGCATTATTGTGAATTGGTCGGCTTCAAGTAAAGTGTCAGTGATATGTTGTTTTCTCTAAAACGAATTAAAATGATATCTGGTGCCAAAGAAACTTCTCAAGTTATTTTCCTAAATGTTAACACTTCTCTCCAGAATCCTTAGAAATCTAAAGAAATAAAGAATTTGTAACTGACCTGCTCTCTGTTTTTTCCTTCTGTCAACTGATATCTCATTTGGATTGTCCAGAATGTTGTATCACAAAGAA
The DNA here is from genome assembly GCF_011004845.1 of Esox lucius. Lineage (NCBI taxonomy): Eukaryota > Metazoa > Chordata > Actinopteri > Esociformes > Esocidae > Esox > Esox lucius. The sequence continues at coordinate 13,549,826 of NC_047590.1, forward strand.
AATCTGCCTAGGGTAAATTAAAGATTAGAAAATCACTCAGTTATCGGTCATCTGCTTAATGTTAGTCACTGAGTGTAACATTTTCAGGCATCTGAAATTATAAAATACACCCCTTAATTTCTTTCTGATTGTTTGGGTACTAGCCTATTTTCCACTAGCTGATAGCTTGCCCACACAGAATACAATAAATATTGATAGGCAATCATAAACCATTCAGCTGGAAGGTATTTAATTAATTTTGGAGATCAACCAGGTAAAGACATCAAAGAACCAACGTTGAGATGTCCAGCTGCTGACCTACTATTTCTAAACAGCGATTTCTGTTTTAACTTTTTGTATTGAACATACAGCACTTTTGAAAGGTATTCTGACCATTATTGTTCTCACAAGTTATAGACCTTCAGTGCAATTTATTGCAGTTTTTTTTTATTTTCCCCAATTTATTGAAAATATAAATATCTCACGTACATACAATAAGTATTCAGACCCTACTTTGTAGAAGCACATTTGGCATGCCTACTATGCCTCAGAACAGAGGATCTTTTACCTCATGCTCTCAGATGGCATCTTTGAAATGGCTTCTGCCCAGACACTCTACCATAAAGGCATGACTGATGGAGTGCTGAAGAAATGTTTGTCTTTCTGGCAGGTTCTCCCATCTCTGCAGAGAAACACTGAAGCACTGTTAGAGTGGCCATTGGATTCTTTGCATCTTGTGATCAAGGGTGTCCTTGTTATTTAGTTTGGCTGGACGTTTCGCTGTAGGAAAAGTCTTGGTGGTTCCAAACTTCCATTTAAAAATGATGGAGCCAGCCCACTGTGCTCCTGAGAACTTTTGGCAATTCTTTCAACCCTCCCCAGATCTACCTTGGCGCAATTCTTGGAGGTTTAAGGAGAGCCTCATGGTCTTCAACGTTTGGTTTTTGCTCTGACAGGTATGGTGTTTCCCCGTGTTTGGTGAATTGATTCATTAATCTTTTAACAATGACCAAACATAAGGCTTCCTACCACCCCAGTGATGCAGCATAGTATTTTTTACGTGCATGGCACTACTATGATACTTTAAAGACCCAACCATGGTTCTGCCATTGTACCTAAACATAACCATGGAATTGCATTTGTTACAATATGGTATACAGCAGATCTGGTTAATGAAAATGTTCTATGGCATTAGCTTTGAATTGTCATAGTACTGCTATGCAAATAATAATAAATAATACCATATTATTGAAGCATATAGTTGGCAGATTACTGCATTGTAGTGTCATCATATTGCAAAATCAATTAGCTATGGTGGACGTTTCATAGTAGTACCATGTTTATAAGAAAATACTTACAGTAGTAGAGTGTCATAGTACAATTATGTACGGGGCATAAGGTCGATGCAGTCTCCAACAAGTTGGTGGCAGTAATGAACCCGGTTGCTTTCCTGCACATGTAAAGAGAAAAAGAAACCCCGGAACTAGGCATCTCTTGGTCAAACGTCAGATGACAAGCTAATCTAAACAATAACAAAAACACACCCAAGCGGTAATAGCTACCCCCAATAATAATACACAACGTATGCCAGGCGTGTAACTTACGAGGGGGGAGCATGGCATTTATAACGGCAAACTGGAATCCACTCGGCGATGCGTTTTACAGGCAAGCAGATTTGAGCAATGTACAGACAGTGTGTGTTAGCCTCTACTTCACATTACCGGAATACGTGCAAAAAATGCTAACTTTATCTAGCTAGATAACTAGTTAGACACCCAGAATTGTATCTATCAGACTGGTTATAAAACCTTGTGGTTTGCTAGCAAATTTGTGTGATACCGAGAACAGTCAAATGTAAGTTAGCTACGCTGAAATAATTCCGCAGTTTGCATGATATTAGTTAGCAAGCTACAGTAGCCACCAAGCGTTGAGCATGTCATGTGACAACAACTGCCATTCATTCTGAAGACAGGGACTCTACCGTGTGTGTGCGTGTGCGTGTGTGATCACTCTACAGGAAGATAGAGCTGTATGACATGGGATGGAGTTTGCGGGATGGGCTCAAGGATTGCATGGTGGCAGCTGCCCCATACGGGGGACCCATCGGTGAGTACATAAACACACATTACAATGGAACCTATAAAAAGCAGCTAGGAGGGATGCACAGTATGGATTAATTCACTATATAGATACTGTTAGACACTTAAAGGTACTGCCTTGCATTTAGCAGCGTTTTGCCAGGCCAGGGTTTGAATCCGACTCTGGGATTAGTCCAGGGGTCTTGCAGGTGGGTGGTGCAATTGACCAACACTCATCGTGATGTAGCAACTACAAAGTGGGCACATAGTGAGCTCAATCAAGGTACTAAACGCATTCCTTCTGGAACTAAAGGATTCCACTCTAAACTTCCTGGTTGACCAAGCAGCAAGATAAGAACCAGAATGGTAGATGTGCTTTGGAAGACATGCATCTTGACCTTGTTTGTCCCGAGTCCTCCTGGAGTGGCTGCAATGAAGCAGGACTTTAATCAAAACAGGGATTTAATCTGTTCCACCATTTGCCACTTGCTCCCTCCCTCTGTCTCTCCCCCTCTGTCTCCCCCCCCCTCTGTCTCTCCCCCTCTGTCTCTCCCCCTCCATCTCCCCCTCCACCTCTTTCCCTCCGTCACCATCTCTCTCGCTTTACCTCTCCCTCCTTTCCTACATCTCTCCCTCCACCTCTGTCTCTCTCTCTCAGCTCTTCTGAGGCAGTCACAGAGACCTTCCCCCAGCGCACGTCCCCAGCTGGAGATATACTCCTCCTCTGGCGTCAGCATGGCCAGTTTCCCGGTACACAAACACGCTTTCAAATACGCACAACACGCGTGTTCACATACACGCCGCAGACACGCGTTCCCGAACTTGCATTGAATCCGTCCTTCTCCGCTGTCCCTTTCACTCCTCCAGTGGAAGAGTGGCCCAGTGCGACAGTTGGGCTGGACGGTGTGTGATGACCTGCTGGCTATCCAGGAGGACGGCACCGTCCTGATCTATGACCTGTTCGGTACCTTCAAGAGACACTTCAGCATGGGAAACGTAAGCGCACACTGGAAACATGCTAAATGCATGCCAAACACATACAAATACTAATAAAAGTCTCTTCAATGTGTGTGCGCGCGTGTGTGCGCGTGTGTGCACGTGGGTGCAGGAAGTGGTTCAAAACCAGGTGCTGGAAGCCAAAGTATTCCACTCCCCTTACGGAACCGGCGTTGCCATAGTAACAGGGGCCTCACGCTTCACCCTGGCGATGAACATTGACGACCTAAAGCTGAGGAGACTCCCGGAGGTCCCAGGTGCGTGTGTGCCTGTCAACCACTGTGCTTGTTTCTGTTGAACGGTAACGTAACGGTAATGTGTGTCTTTTCCTCCAGGCCTCCAGGGGGCACCCTCCTGCTGGGCAGTGCTGACTCAGGACAGGCAGACCAAAGTCTTGCTGGCGAACGGAGCTGACCTCTACATCCTGGACAACACGTCCTGCACCCCAGTGGTAGGACTGAGACGTGCACACTTAAACAACACTGTCGCTACTCATGCAGGGCCTGATTCTATCTGATCATGTGTGTTTGTGCGCCTGTTTGTCACAGACACCTCCAGGCCTGTCTCCCCAGGCATGTAGCATCATTAACATGGCTGTGTCATTCAGCTATAAGTACCTGGCTCTGTTCACGGATTCCGGACACCTGTGGATGGGCTCAACCAACCTCAAGGTAATACAGACGACCAACCCTCATAGCGTACAGCTCCACAACAGCGCTAGCTTTTATTTTGAACCTTATTGTCCGGTGGTCCTCAACCCATACCGACATTTTCAGTCAACGCGGGAACCCAGTCCGCGGAATGTAAAGGGCGCCGTTATGCTGTCCCGATCGTGATCAGAACAAACTCCTGGCGCCGATGCGTAAGACATGTTCAGTGTGTGGATTACTGGCTGACCGTGTTGGGGTTTCATCAGGACAAGCTCAGCGAGGTGGAGACCAAGGTGAGGAGCGCTCCGAAGCAGATGGTGTGGAGCAGAAGGCCTAAGAGCCAGCAGCCGTCTGTGGTCCTCATGTGGGACCGACTCCTCCTGGTGGCCGGTGTGTGTAAAGAGACCATCCAGTATCCTTCAGCCCCACAACATCACTGTGAATACGGATATTAGCCAGTTACGATGTAATGTAAAGTTGCGTGATGTAATGATTGCAAACAACAGAATTCAAATCAGGAATGTATTCAGTGTTTTGGTTTGGTTAAGGGGGCATGTCCGTAAAGGCACTGGGGGGTGAGGATGGAGTTCTGAGTGGGACAGGGAGCCAGTAAAGAGATTTCAGGATGGGGGTGATATGGTCATGCTTGCGCCCCCTCATCAAGATGGTTAGAGGAGAATGTTTTTCTGCAATGGGCCATATTGAAACCCATGCTGTAACAGTACCTGTACAACAGAGCCAGACCGCTCCAGACCACTACTTTCTTGTTGAATACATTTTAGCATGAGCTCTGTTCACCCCAGTCTGTTACAACAGTCGGTTTACCCCCGGCAAGACCAGCAGAACGACTCTTTCACCGGCAAAAGACTGCTGTTGTTCTGGGTACCGTCACCACCCAGTGCCCTCTGGTGGAGCCTTAACCCCACCTTAGATACACGCTGGATGAGGAGTGTGTGTGCGTAGCGGAGCTGGATGGGGTGAGGATCGTGGGGGCGTCCAGGCACGAGATGCTGCAGGAGGTGCCCTCGGCCTGCGAAGACATCTTTAAAATCGCCTCCATGGCCCCAGGTGCTCTGTTACTGGAGGCCCACAAGGAGTATGAGGTGCGTGTCTGGGTCAACGTGACGTTTGCCTTGCATGTCCATTGCAGACCAAAGACCCAGTGCATGTGTTTGTTCTGCTGGCACTGGCTTTGCGGATAACGTCTTTAGTTAGGAAGAATTGATCTGCTACAGCTGTGATATTTGGCTCTCTCACCAAGTTATCCTAAGATTAATGTACTTGCTGTGGATAAGGATGTCTGCAAAATGACTAAAGTTTGTCTTTCTGTGCTTGTGTGTGTGTGTGTGTGTGTGTGTGTGTGTGTGTCTCTTCGCACATGTCTGTGTGCGTAGAAGTGTAGCCAGAAGGCGGATGAGTACCTGAGGGAGATCAAGGAGCAGAGTGTGTTGGGAGAAGCAGTCAAACAGTGCGTGGAAGCGGCCGGCTATGAACACGAACCGGAGACCCAGAAAACTCTGCTCAGGGTCAGACACACGCACACTCATCTCTCTTTCTACCTCTCTTGGCAATTTTTCTGTCTCATTTTCTCTCTTCCTTTTTCCTTCATCTAGGACTCTCTCTATTACTCTGTCATTCTCTCTTTTTCGCTTTTCCTCCTTCTGTCTTTCAAATGAGTCTGAGCACAGATAAATGTATCGGCGGACTGCTCTCTTCAACCCACCCTCCGTCTCCTATTCTCCAGGCTGCATCCTTTGGGAAGTGTTTCCTCAGTAATTTCCCCCCGGAGCCTTTTGTCAGCATGTGTCGAGACCTGAGAGTGCTGAATTCTGTGCGTGACTATAGTGTGGGGATCCCCCTGACACATACCCAGTACAAACAGATGACCGTTCAGGTTCTCATCGACAGGTAACACCACGTGTGTATTTGTGTGTGTGTGTGTTTGTGTGTGTGTGTGTGTGTGCTTACTCGCTGTGGCCCTCTGTTGGCAGGTTGGTGTACCGCAAGCTGTATCCTTTGGCCATTGAGATCTGCCGTTACCTGAAGACCCCAGAATACCAGGGAGTCAGCCGAGTACTAAAACACTGGGCCTGCTGCAAGGTGAAACCGTTAGTGTTTTTTTTCCACAGTGCCTAAATGCCCAGGTGTTTGTTTTTAACATGCTATAACAAGTCTCTTTTGCTACATGGATGTTTAGCTTGAGCCGTGTGATGAAAGGTGGAATAGAACCTGTTTCTCCACTGTGTGTGTGTCTCAGGTTCAGCAGAAGGAAGAGCCCGATGAGTCGATAGCGCGTGCTGTGAGCGTTAAGCTGGGCGAGGCAGCAGGAATCTCCTACTCTGAGATCGCTGCTAGAGCTTACGAGTGTGGTAGGACAGAACTGGCCATCAAGGTACTGCACAGAAACCAGCCAGCCTAAATTAACTGTCCAAATACATCAATGCCCTAGCCTCGTATGCATCCAACCTAGGAGAAAATGATCAAAGCAAATCCAAAAGTCATCAGTCATATTCGTGTGTGTGTGTGTGTCTCTGTAGTTGTTGGAGTTTGAGCCTCGTTCTGGGGAGCAAGTCCCGCTGTTATTGAAGATGAAAAGGAGTCAGCTGGGCCTGAGCAAAGCCATTGAGAGTGGTGACACTGACCTGGTCTACACTGTGGTGACCTACCTAAAGAACGAGATGAACAGAGGAGACTTCTTCATGACGCTCAGGAACCAACCTGTGGCCCTCAGCCTCTACAGGCAGGTAGGCCCCCAACCTCTACAGGCAGGTAGGCCCCCAGCCTCTACAGGCAGGTAGGCCCCCAGCCTCTACAGGCAGGTAGGCCCCCAGCCTCTACAGGCAGGTAGGCCCCCAGCCTCTACAGGCAGGTAGGCCCCCAGCCTCTACAGGCAGTTAGTCAGGCACCAGGGATTCAAGTCACTTCCATTTAACATTCAATCAACTCAGCTGGGAAACCACAGTCCTAATTCTCTCTGATGGATTTTCATTCTTTTTTGTATGTGTGCGGCCTAGTTCTGTAAGCACCAGGAGCAGGAAACACTGAAGGATCTGTTTAACCAAGACGATGACCATCACGAGCTGGGAAACTTCTATGTTAGAGCCAGTTACAAGGAGAGTAAGCTGGAGGCTCGCCTATCCCTGTTGCAGAGTGCTGTGGATGAGTACAACAAGGCCAAGAATGAGTTTGCAGCCAAGGTGATGCGGACACACACACACACACACAGTTTTAAGAGGATGTTTTTGTTTCGGTAGCCTGTGAGTAGCATTAGCCTCCTTGGGACAAAAATGGAATGGCTAAATGAGATCATGACAATTGTCCCTCAAAACATGTACCGTACTCCCTTCTCTCTCCTCTTTTCCTCCCCTGTCTCCTTCTCCCTCCCAGGCAACAGAGGAGGAGATGAAGCTGCTGCGCTTCCAGAGGCGTCTGGATGAGGAGAAGGGAGAGGCCCTCCTGGGCCTGTCTCTCCACGACACCCTGCACGCCCTCCTCTCCGCTAACTATCACAAGCAGGCGGAGCAGCTTTACAGGGACTTCAGGGTGCCTGACAAGAGGTGAGGGCTGGGCTCCGTGCGCCCCTTGTTGATGACGTCACCTCGTAAGATTTCGGCTTCACACCGAAAACCACAATACACATTAGCCCAAACCATCCCACCACCCGATGCCTGTAGGCCCTTGATGAGGTCACTGTGCAGGAAACGCTTACTGAAGCTTCTGTCGATGGGGTCAGGTACTGGTGGCTGAAGCTGACCGCCCTGGCCGAGAAGGAGGACTGGGATGAGCTGGAGAAATTTGCCAAGAGCAAGAAGTCTCCCATTGGCTATCTGGTTAGCATTTTATATAGCTTTCATAGAACATTAGTAATCCAGTAGGCTACCCGACGGATGTTTTCTGACCTGTATACAAAGGTAGTTAAGTAACTGACCTCTGTTTCTCGCTTAGCCCTTCGTTGAGGTTTGTGTGAAGCGACACAATAAATACGAGGCCAAAAAGTATGTTTCCAAGGTGACTCCAGAGCAGAAGGTCAAAGCCCATCTGGCCATAGGGTGAGTGGTATGTGTGTGTGTGTGTGTTCCTATTTTACTATCTGAGTGTGGGATATCATGTGAAGTGAGGACATTTGGCCGGGTATATCTAACTTGGGGTTAAGTTTAGGGTTAGAGTTTGTCTTAGAATTATGGTTTTATTGGGTTTATTAGATTGAGATTATTAGGTTATGGTTAGGCATAAAGGTAAGGTTATTGAGATTAGGGTTAGGTGAAATAGTTATTTTTAGGTATAAAAGTTGCCAGGTCCTCGCCTTGATGGTAAAACGTGTGCGTGCGCATGCATTAGTCTCTTGCTACATTTCTCTCTCTTTCTCCCAGTGATCTGGAGGGGGCAGCAGAGGCAGCTATCGAGAGGAGAAGTGAAGGGGAGATCAGCACTGTCCTTGCTCGCTGTTCTCCCACCACAGACAGAGCGCTGCTGGAGCGACTAAACCGAGCCAGATCCACCGCCGCCAAAAAGTGACCTCTCAGAAATCCAATTCAAACGTCAAAGTGAACCCTTTGAGGGGGGGGGGGAAGCCACAGAGAACTGTTGCTATTGACAGGTGACCCCCTAACTACCATCTCCAGAGCTACAGCCTGGATCCTGCTTCTGGCACATTTGGATGGGATCTGGGAAACGAAGACATTCCAGGCTTGATTCAATACAAACACACTGGTCACACAAGCTGATATCTAAAACACTCATTAAATACTTATTCTGAAAGAAATGTGCCTCTTAAAACAGTTTGCTTAGGTCACTCTGACACTAAGATTATGTCTTGGTAGGTTCATTGTGTATCATGTTTTCAAATGTGTTTAAACTAGGAAATGTAAACAAGGAAATGCAATGCATAAACTGTGCCCGCTGCCTCTGTTACTGACTGTATTCTCCAAGCCATGTTTGGCATAAACCATGTTTGTGTTGTTCAACCCCTGTTGACCACTTTTGTTTTACTGAATAAATGCATTTCTCTATGCCATATCACGACCAACGGCGTAGGTTTGTATTGTATATTGGGGGAGGGGTGTTCGGGTCAATGGTTCCCAGAATTTCCTCTCTTTTCCAGGTGGGGTCACATTGACCCCCCCCCCCCCCCCCCCCCCAATTCTACACTGTTGATCGCTACTGAGTTTAACAAATATAGAAGATTTCCTGTGAAAATGTCCTACACTCAGTTTTAATTTTAACAAACAGGTTCTTGTAAAAACAGAGTAGGCTTTTGTAACAGCAAGTAAAAAGAGAATATTTTGTGTTGTTCATGAGACGACTTGTATATGTATATAAAAGCTAGGGGGTAAATTATGTTGCAATACGAATAGTCATTTGGCCCGAATTAACAACGCCTCCACGTTGTAACTTGGCATGGGAATCGGCAAACTCATCCGAGTCTGCGGTTTAAAACTGTCGACCCAGTATAGTATTCAACAGAGGAACCGTTAGGAGACTACGGTGGGCGCACTGTGCCTGTCACGTGCTTTGTTTCTCAATGCCCGTGTGATCAGTGTTGCCAGATTGGGTGTTTTCTTGCACGATTGGGATAATTTTAATGAGTGTAGGCTATGTGAAGAAATGGGCCTGGGCGGGTTGATAATGTCATAGTTATGGTCGTTGTAATGGTAAAAGTAGTCTTGGAGTGTGTTTTCAGCAGAGATTTGACAAAACGTGGGATTTTAAATTCTCGATAGAACAAATCAGATCTGGCAACTATGGCAGTGCGAAACCACCCGTAAAACAAGTTTCAGAAGTTCCTCAAGACTTCGGTTGAAACAGGTAACGTGGCCATTCGCTTTGGGACTGTTGTTCGTTTCTAAAATGATCTGAAATAATTTAGGTGCCCCAGCCAACATTAAGTTGTACATTAAAACGTGTTGTGTTAAATATAGAGCTGTTTGCAGTAGCATAATGGGAGGGGAGAAATGTCTGAGCAGAATTATGCTTAAAAATGCAACTCTGCATTATTCACTTCACAGATATTTAGGTAACTCTGTGTGTATGTGTGCTAGATTGCTTTAGTTATGTCTGTGAAGGTGGAGTGTGTGGTGAAAGATCGCTGCGAGATCGGAGAAGGGCCTGTGTGGGAGGAAAAAAAACAATCTTTGCTCTTTGTTGACATATCTGGAAAGAAGATCCACAGTTGGAACCCAGCAACTAATCAGAAAGACACTGTGATCACAGGTAAAACAAATGGAAAGGTAAAACAAAGGTAAAACAAATGTTGGAGTTAATCCTGTTAGTGGAATACTGACCATGCCCAGGGGTCCTGCAGAGGGTTGAAAACGAACTAAAACCATTAAGATAGTTGTGAGGCAAGCCTGGGGCAAACCTCTTAACTCGTGAGAGATATTTTAATTTACCTGAATGAGCTACAAACACTAAGTTTACTGTTGTATATAACTGTCACTGCCCCCCCCCCCCCCTTCCCACCAGAGAAGTTTGTTGGCTTTGCGGTCCCTCGGCAGTCTGGATGTTATTTGATCGGAGAGGGGAGGCGTTTTGGAGCACTGGACTGGGAGTCGAAGTCCATCTCCACCATTGCTCTAATTGATGAAGACAAACCCAACAATCGCTTCAATGATGGCAAGGTGGACCCAGCTGGACGACTCTTCGCAGGTCGGAAAATAAACTGCCCAGGATCAATCTTCATCCACTGATTAGTCAATCAGAGAATCAATCAAGCTCTATCCATGTAATCCTTTCTGTGTTATACATGATGTTCCGTAACCTCTGTTTTGGTAGGTACCATGGCGATGGAGGAACGTCCTGCGGTTCTAGAGCTGAAGCAGGGTTCTCTGTTCTCCCTGAACAAGGACCACAGTGTAGTAAAGCACTTTGATCAGGTGATACATGTAGAAGTGGAATATTCTCATTTGTCTAGCATTACCAGTTTATGAAAGTGCTTAATGTAATGAAATTCTACTTAATATAAGCTTAAAAGACTGCAGTGAGTGCTAGCATTTTTGTTGTCTGATCTTTCTGCTTTGTCCAGGTGGACCTCTCAAATGGTCTGGATTGGTCTCTGGACCACAAAACCTTTTACTACATAGACAGCCTCACTTACTCTGTGGAGGCTTTCAACTATGACATTAACTCAGGGAGTATCAGTAAGTGAAACAAAAACACCTTTACTACATAAGAGTTGTCAATTACCCATTTTTACGTTTTTAATTATGGCTATAGCTGTCTGGTACAAATCAGTGTGATTAAATTTTTCCCACCTTTTATACTTATAGAAAGATGGTAAAGCGATAATCTTGTATCATCTTCTGTGTAGAAAATACATTATTGATAATTGCACTGGTTCTTCAACCTCAGTCTGCAACAGTACCTGGTTTGTCCAATCCATATCACAGGGAATTAGATGTCTGCATGTTCCTGAGTGTCAACTTTCATTGATGGTTGTCATTATAATCTTGCTTAAAAGCTTAGTTTGAGATTCGGTTAAGGAATCCCTTTATGAGAGGATAACATTTCTATGTCTCTGCATGTAGCATTAATCTACTATTTTCACAAATGAAAACTGGCAGCATTGCAATAACTGGAAGTTTTCTAACAGTTATAATTTGCAAACAGGTTCTATACACTTTGAGTAATTCCTCAAACTCTGGTTAGTTCATTATAACCACATCTACCTGGTTTACCGGCATGAACAAGGTTCTATAAACACCATTTGCCAATCTGATGACCTAACATATGCCTACAACCCTCTGTATCAAAAACGCTGTACGGTTAATTCATTTTTATTTTAACCTTTTTTTTTTTTACCAGGAAATGACTCTTTTACAGGAGTGTCCTGGCCATGACAGGCATCAACAAACAAAAACTAATTTAAAACACACAACACAAACAGGGAAATCAAAATACTGCAACCATACCACCCAGTGCCAATAAATAACCAAATAAATATAGCAACAGTTAAACAAGATGCACAATTTTAAAATCACTGGCAACTAGATAGGCCCTCTAATATTTCCCATTTGTCTTGAAAGTGCTACAAGCTCCTGCAATTTTAGGTCAGATTGAAGGCTGTAGGAGCAGCAACCCTAAAAGCCTTTCTGCCAATCTCTGTGCAGAAATTGGTGGCTGACAGTAAGCTCACGGTTGTTGTGTGTTTGTTGTATGAGTGTAGGTAACCGCCGGATGGTGTATAAGATGGAGGAGGGGGAGGGGATTCCAGACGGCATGTGTATCGATGCGGACGACAGACTCTGGGTTGCCTGCTACAATGGAGGCAGAGTGATATGCGTCGACCCACAGAAAGGTTTGTGTACTGTATCTGATGTATCTGGTAGTTTCCAAGCCTGAAAGCTGGTTTGCTGTAAGCATTGATACAGGTCCTGTGTAGCGTCCCTGTTTTCAGAGCATGTCGTTATTGGGTTCAATTCCCCGACAGGGAAAAAGCATGTAAATGTAACCCTAACCCTCTTCTCAGGGGTGCGTTTGCGGACGGTAAAGCTTCCAGTGGATAAGATAACATCATGTTGTTTCGGGGGTAAAGAATACTCTGATCTGTATGTGACCTCGGCGTGTATGGGGATGAGCGAGGCAGAAATGGCCAAGCAACCTCAAGCAGGCAGCGTCTTTAAGGTACGTAGGTGGGTTTGTGGGTTTTTATTCACCCTGATGTGTTTTTCATCCTAATGTGTTTTATTCCATTGCAGATTACAGGCCTGGGTGCAAAGGGCATTCCTTCAAACCCGTTCTGTGGATAATTGACACAATGGAAACAATAAAACCAGCCTTTGTCAATCATTCCATGATGATCATCCTGAATGACTTGATGGCACAACTAACAAGGATCACTGAGCAACCCTTCTCATCTCACCCATAACATAATGTGACTATTATTAAAATGACTGATTTACAGAAAAAGTCAACAGACCACAGTTATAATTTAATGAACTAATTATAAATTAGTCAGTCGCGCACAAGTATCTTCAATATTAAGTAAAATAAATAAGCTACAATTGTCAATGTGTTTATATTGGTATTTCATTTTTCATGGTTTCGTATGATTTTGCCGTTCCTGCTGTTGTCACGTGGCTTCAATGATTTTTTTGGGTAACAGGAATTTCACTCTACTAATGCGGAAACAAGAATGACATGCGAATACAGAGCATTCAAATTATTGCCGCAGATCAGAGTAAAATCGAGTGTATTGATAGTATTTTAACTCGTCCCGCCCGATATTTTCGAGGTAGCTGGTGGGTGGACATGGAGGGGGGAGGCGCGACGGCTGGAAACGCAGACTGGATGTCTCAATTGCCAGAGGAGCTGTGGGACATGTCGCTTTGGGACCTGGCGATACCCGGTGAGAATCATCTTGCAAATTGAACCGCAGTAAAAATCCTATTGTACCTTTTTCGATTACAAAAAGTACTTGATATTGAAAAGAAATATACCAATCTATCCTCAGCGACAATCCGAAGTCATAGCGAGGGCCATGGTCAAGTTCGATGTGTCATCAAGTCCGCACAACATATTGAACAATATTTTCATATGCCCCGCTCCTTGAGCCAAGCTGCTAATTAAAATGTTTCATGGCCTTTTTGCTCAACTTTACCGGGGGGCTAAACCATGGAGGGCACTATACATGCCCATTGTTCTAATGTGACTATAGGCTTACAGGTAAAGTATACACGTACACCAGGGTTCTCCGTGCAGGTTCAAATTCGATAGGTGGAACAGTTCCCGAAAGAGGTGGGAAGAGGTTTCTATTCAAGCACACGAAACAACCAGTAAGCAATGGATAACTGCATACTAATGACCTACTTGTGGTTCAACATTTGCAATTTCAGCACCACGATCAAATTAGTACGTCAGTTTCAAAATAACTGGATACTGAGTTAGGTGAAACTTGCTAAACAAGAATAATAAAGTAAGACGGGCCTTCACTATTTTTGACTAGCGTACCTTATTTGAACTTTAGTCTGTAGTTTCACTACTGGATGTTTGCGGTCCCTGGAAGTCATGTGACCGTCCATTCGTTTTTCTCTGATTGCAGGCAGTCACGACAGCATGACTTATTGTCTGGACACATGCTCTCCTGTGTTGAGTTCTGAGTCATTGCTGAAGTGGCTGGATCGGCTAGTCCCCTGCATCACACGGCCCTGTATCTACCGCTGGGCCACCACACAGGTAGCCATCCCCCACACACAAACCTTCAGTATGCATTAATTCACTTCAACCTTCCATACTGTAGTATATAGGATATTACCAAGTCATACCCACAAGTACTGCTTGCATTGCTGCCTAATGTCAATACCGCTGTCCACCGTGTGGCAGCATTTACCTTCACCCTCTAAGTAGCAAACAACAAAGCTGCTGCCCAATTGGATATTGTCATCTTGTTGACTTGTTTCAGTTGGCCTTAGTTTGCCCACCCCGTCCTGAATTAGGAGATGTCCATAATGTTGTGAAATGTCCTTGAAGGCCTTTTTTTCCTCTATATACATTTTTTGGCAATGTATTTGGGAATAAGATTTTCTTCCAATGAAAGCTGTTCTTTTTGTAGTTTTTTTTTTTTAAAACACAGCTCAAATCTAACAAAGTCTTGACTTTTCTCCTTTTCAACCACAGGTGTGGTGTATTACAGATCAATTGGACGCTGGAATCCGCTACTTCGACCTGCGCATCGCCCATAAAAATATTAAAAAAACATGCTTCACACAAGATGCGTTTAACTCTAGCCGCTCCGATGACACATTGTACTTTGCTCATGCAATCTACACACTGCAAACTGTTAAGGTACGGTATAGTTCATGCATGACATTTGACCCTTATACTCACAGCAAGTATGAGCTCTAGAGATATGCTTTCAAGTTCAAAGTGTATAGGATTTGGCAGGTGTAAAATGGTACAGTGAAATTCTTACATGAGAACATGTGTGTGTGTGTCTGGGTATGTACGTCGGTACTGTGAACACTCCTGCATACCGTATGTGTGTGTGTGTCTTTATGTGTTTCCTCTATTCCACCTCTCCAATATCCTTCACACATTTCTGGGTCAGGGTTAGAGCTTAGGTCCACACAAGAATAGGAAGACAAGTGTGTTTGTGTGCAGGAGGCCCTGACGTCCATAGCTGTGTGGTTGGAGCAGCACCAGAAGGAGATCGTGATCCTGTCATGTTCCCATTTCTACGAGCTGAGTGATGGTGAGCATGAGGCCTTGGTCTCCTTCATCACACTGCTGTTTGGAGACAAACTCTGCCCCCGACAGGTACATGGTTTTGTTCAGTTTTGTCTTTCTGAAAGTGCAGCCTGTTTAGGTCAGTTTGATGAAATCAGGATGTGAAGTTAGGAAAAATGCAAGTTGTTTGATGTCTTTATTGGCATGAAAAATTCAAGAACTTACTGTGAAATTTGTGTTTAGGAAACCCCCAGTCTGAGCAAGTGCTGGAGTCTGGGACAGCAGGTCATTGCCTCATACGAAGATGTTCCGATTCTTAAAGAACACAAGGAACTGTGGCCTAAGATCCCTTATTGGTATGCTGTGTTGGGTGGGTGGGTGTGGGTGTTTGTTTGTTCCTGTTTAATTATCTACTACAATAGTACAATGAGGAAAATCATGCAATGGGAGGACTTTGGACCTGACCTCGGTTTGAAAAGAAGCTTTATCAGACTTGGGTTAAAGATAGAGGTTTGGGAGGACTTTTGTAATTAACACTTTTGTAATTAACTTACCTCCCATTGAGGGCTGATTGTTTAGTATGTTGTGTATATGTGCATAATGTATTAGTGCAATCAGTATCGTACCTCAGTTGGCCATGAAATACCAAGTTCGAAAGCAAGTGGTTTTGATGACATTGAGTACAGATTGGCACATACATGACTAAATATTTTCGAGGGGACCCTTTTTGTCTACATAGCCATTTTAACAAACTGTGGCAAAAAATCGGCTGAATGTATCTTTAAATTAATCAGACTTAGGATAAAATTTAGGCATTACACGTTAGATTTAGGAGGTATGGTTAGGTGAAGGTTTGGCATGAAGTTTATGTTACTTAGATTAGGTCTGGTTTAGGGAAAATATATATTTTTTAACAACGTGTGTATGTGTGATACACTCCACAGGTATGCTAACTCTCCAGACCCCCAAAGGGTCATCTCTTACCTGGAGGATATGCAGAGGACCCAAGGAAGACCAGGTCTGTGTTTGTGTGTATGTGTATCTGGGGACCAGAATTCACAAAGATAGTAAAACCTAACAATTTGGAAAAGAAAAAGGCTATTTCCAGATAAGGGGTTAGGTTTAGAGTAAAATTTACAGTTTGGTTTAGCGTTAGATTTGGAGTTAGTTTTCGGTTTTGGTTAACTTTAGGTATAAATGTTAGGTTATTACGGTTAAGTTCAGTAAAAAGCACATTGGGAATAATTCTGTTCGTCCCCACGAGGATCTAAAATCAAATGTCTGTGTGCATACAGTCATGTGACCTTTAACTGACAGCTAATCTCTTTCATTGACAGCTAATTTCTTCGTCTCTGGGCTAAACCTAACAACCTATCCAGCCCTGGTGGTCTGCCACCCGTATCTGACATTGAGGAAGTTGACGATGAAGAGTTTCCCTCTGCTGCTTAACTGGGTGGTGGACCAGACTCCTGGGCCGGATAACACCTCTGTCAACATCATCTGTGCTGATTTTGTGGGTCTGACGGAATTTGCATCTGTGGTTATCAATCTCAATAAGAAACTGCAGAAGACAAAGGACCACCGATGACTGATGAAAAGTGAGAGATTGACATTGAAAAAAAAAAACACCAACATTTGCGGTTTGGAGAATCTGAGATGGTAGTATTTTAGTATGGCACTTTAATGGAAACAACACATTCAGAAGAATGAGACCACAACATTTACTTTAAAGTCATTCACTAAACGTTCTCATCCAGACCAAATTTCAGGAGTGGGTATGTTTTCATTTTTGTTTGGTATTTGCCCCCAGTAGGAATAAACCCCATAAACCATACATAGAACATCAATAGAAGACTGAAGGAATACCAGGTCTATCTGCTTGCGTGCGTGCATGTATATTTGTGTGTCTCTTGATTGCCAACTGATCTCTTTCATTGACAGCTCTTTATCTCAGGGCTTAACTTAACAGATACTGCCCTGGTAGTCTGCTGATCTGGTAGCTGAGTGGAGGACCGGACTCCTGGACCAAAACAAACCTCTGTCGACATACTCTGTGGTACTTTTCACAGATGAAGTCTGGCTGACATTGCATCTGTGGTTATCAAGCTCAATACGAAACTGCTGAAAACAGAGAACTACCGATGATTGATGAAGAGTGAGAAAGAGATAATATTGCAATGAATCCCAAATGGGCTACTTGCACATTCCAACCTATGTACTGGGGAATTCTGAGAGGGTGTAGGTGTTATTAGGATTGCACTTTGATGTAGTAGTGTGCACAAACTGTATTAGGTCTAGTATGGGTGTCAACTTAATTGTTATGCATAATATGTTTACAATAGGATGCCAAAGGATATAAAAAGTTCTATTTTGATTCTTTAAAGGGCAATATGTATAATATTTGCATTGTAATTGTAAAAAATGTCCTAAATATAACCACAGTTAAAGAGGAATTATAATGTTACAAAATATTTTTTCACTCTGAAATTGTTTTGGATGCAGACTTTATTAGATGGCTTTTGTTGTAAAATGGAGGCTAAATGTCACTGATATGACTTCCTCAAGCATATTGACACAAAATGAAAGATTAAAAGAAATACAGTTGCTAAAATTCTATAATGTGATAAACCAAGTATTAGTGTAGGGAATATTTATCCCACAACTTGTGAAATATCTTTAAAATATCCAAAAAAATATATAAAACATTTGCTATACAACCTTTTGAGTCTTGATTGGGAAAGTAGTGTTGAATGCAAACTGTTTTTGCAAAATTTCCCCCAGCTTCACCATGGAGAATACATTTAATACAAAGCAGTTCTATTTAATTCCATTTATTTTGAGAACTGTGTATTAGCAAAATGTGAAATACTCTTGCTACTTTAAGGAGCAACATATAGAATATATACATTGTAATTGTAGAAAATGTTCATAATATATCTGCAGTAATAGCGTGATTATGGTCTTTCACAATTATTTTTCCTTGGGAATTATTTTAAATGCAGTTGTTTTGTTCAGCTGAATTAAGAATACTTGGATTTTATATGGAAACGCTCTAGCCTCCTTTTCCTCAGTGAATATCACTAAGAGGGCAAGGTAACTGTGAGAAAAGCACTTAAAAGTTTAGGATATCATTGTACCATCTGAATTGCTGTGAGATATCTTTAAAATAGACAACACAATTTTAAAGATGGTGGACGAAGCGTTTGGGTGGGAACCCAGGAAAGGTGGAAGACCTTTTGAATGCAGTGTTATTGTTGCAGTTAACCAAACTTTAAAATGAAAAATGTATTCTAAACATTCTAATTTACTTCATGCATAGACAATTGAAAACTTAGAATTATGTTAATATAGAAAAATCTTTGAACACTAGCAACAAAATGAAAACATGTGAACCACTCAATTTAAGCACATTCTCATGGCTGAGAATGGTGACACCATCTCTCCTTTTGTTCAAATAGCTTGTGGTAAACAAATGTGCAGCGACAGATTTACAAAGCTTGCACTGGACTAGGGTCGGTCTAATTCTTCAGCAATACAAATTGAACTGAGCCCTAGGTTTTATAAAGAAACTAAACAACCTGTTTCAACTAATTTACATAGTAAAATATAAGAAATGATATGAGAAAAAAAGCACACATTTTCTGGGGGCATTGAACAAGATGCATTTAAACATTTGACACAATGCACAGATAATCTGTCAGAAATAGGAAGTGAAATGTATATATATATATCAATCAAGATTATACAAATTCTTTCAGCAGAATCCCATAGGGCCGGATGGCGCACTCCACGATTCTCCTCTCTTCTCTCTCAGAAGTCCCATCCTGCAATGGAACAAGCCAGTAGTCAACTCTCTTACAGATCTGCCGGTAGGTTGGGTTGATTCGGTTCTGGATAACAATCCGGTATCTTTTCCCATTTGTTTTCGACACAAACTCTTTAGCGTAGCCGCTGGCTTGGCTGAGGTCAGGAGTGGAGTAGATCCCTCTGCCGTATAACATTCTGTCTCCAGCTTTGTAGTTTGATTGGATGATGCCTTTAGCCCCAGCTTCGCTGGTACCGTGATATGACACAGGCCACTCTCCTGCAACTGATTTGGTCCGAATCCCATCTGGACCAAGCCAAGTGTTATCACTGTATTTATCCAGAACTTTCAAGGCAATCCGTTTCCATCCACACGGTCGCTTGTAACACTCATCGCCTCGCATAAAACTCTTAGAGTCAGAAACATTGGTGAAGTCATAGTCGTACTGCCGGTCGAAGAATTTTGCCTCGTCCACATAGAGTTCAGTGTCGGTCTCATTACTTTTACTTTGCCCACCGAATAATTTTGACAGCCCCCATGTCAACCACGAAACAGGGTTGATCCAGTCCAGGAGAGAAGTGAGGCCAAGGACAGAACCGACAAGAAAGCCCTCCACTGTCAGAAGGTTATCAGGTGACTTTCCTGGATTTTTCAGCTGAAAGTCAGACAAGGGCCTCACAGTGGCTCCCACTGCCACTGATAGGGCCTCATAGCGAACACCCTCGTCAAGCATGGCTGGTCCAAGAGTCCTTATTAGATAACCAGTATTTAACCTGTAAAATGTTTGCAGATTATCAAACCTCAGTCTTCAGCAGCAAATACGTCTAAATTCCTCTTCAGTTAGTCGGAGTGTTTTGTCTGTAAACTAATCTAAAACTTTGCTGACTACCCAGCCACTCCTATTCTCAAATGACCATCTGACAGACTTTCAGTTTCACTTCTAGTCAGCGGAATGGAGTAGCCAATGTAGTTCCGCTACAGCTAGGCTTGTAACATGAACCTCTACAACTCTGATAGGAGCAGATCTACCAGTATGAATCTTGTACAAACAACTAGAGGTGGCAACAGGATTTTTAGATCAATACTAACAACTATATTGGCTCCAATGTATTTTATTTATCCTATATATGTTATTCTCTGTTAAATTGTGACCACTATGTAACAAATTGACTGTTAGCAGAAAAAAATACTTTGGCAAAATACAAATAAAAACAATACAGCAAAGCAAGTCAGAAGAAGCCACAGTTGCCTTCTCATTAGACACAAGTTTCATTTCCGCTTCACAGCCCTTCTTGGGTCCCTTCCATTGCCCCTGGATACAGTCGGTTTGGAGGCTGTGCAAGGATTTCCTGTTCCACGCCCGTTCAGTCGTCCTGCACTCCCATAGGTTGGATTCCGAGAGAGTGGAGAGCAGCTATTTGAAGAGTAGGTGAGAGCAGTGATTGAGGAGGCAGTGCTTTGACTCACAGATGAACTGTTCAGGGACTCAATTTTACACTGAAGAGGGAAAAGAAAAAAGGTGTGAAAAGCAGGAGACAGGAGGATACTTGGATTTGCATGTACAGTGCACTCTACTGGAACATTTCTCCCTAAATTCATTATTATACTTCATCATAGCCACTAGCAGCAGACTCAGCAAAGTCAGTCAAAGCACACCCAGTGCCATTTTGGTTACCACATTGTTAGTTCAACCTGGATTTCTAGACCGGAATCCTCATGCGCCAGAAGGAACACACTCCAGCTTTTCTACATCCATTTAGGCAAACCTAAAGCACAGTAATACAAGGCAACTGTATTTGAATATTAACTTCCCAAACCCAGATGTTGCTGGCTATTTGCACTGCTTGTCCCAGGACCCCTGGGCTAATCCACAAGCCGGATTAAAACCCTAGTCTTGCAGTGACATAGCTAACTGCAAGGAAGTGACTTCCTTGCTGCACCACTTGGTGTTCTGTCACCGTAGCCTTAATTCAAGGTTTTGCTTTTGCCTTTGTAGTCTGCTACAGGTGTTTGAAGATTTAGATGGTCAATACTATAAGTCTCTATGGATAAGAGTGTCTGAAATGTTGTAAATGTAAATCCACTCTGAACCCCACAGAATGAACATATGAAAGGTCAGAGGTCTGCTGAAGTACAAGCAAATGCCTGCAACAGTCATTGGACGGTTCTTCATCATACAGCAAGACAATATCCAAAAACACACTGCCATACACAATAGGGAGATTTAAGGCCAAAAATTGTCCGGCCAAGTCAATCTCCACTTTAAATCTAAATAAACATTTAACTTAAAAGAATGTATGCAAAAAGGCATAAAAAACTATTGAAGAAGGCTGTGATATGGGTCTGTGAGACCATCGACAGGGAAGATACCCAGCATGATGGGGTCCTGGGGTACGCTCACTGGACTCAAACCAAATCCAGAAAGACAACCCTTCAACATAGATTCAAGAAAATACAACATGCTGTCTTTGATCTCAAATTACTCAATTCCAGTGACACAAAATTCCTTGTCTTCAATAGCTAACTCCCTACTTGCTAGCCCAAACAAATGTTTTTTCACTATGAATGGATTGGAGTTGAAGAGTATGTCAATACCAACAAATGATCTTGATATTTGGTTAGACCAGAGGTATTCACCACATACTCAAATATTCAACCCTCTGTCCTCTACAACAGTCATCCCTTCGATCTTTACACTCTGGTGAACTGGCCCTACTTGCACCTGCGAAGCATCCTCATGTATCACCTATATACCTTATTCATCAGTATATACATAACCTCTATGGTGAAATGTATTTATCTTTGGTCATTTCCATTGTACATAGTGTTTCTGATTTTATTTATGTAATGGAGTGTTGTTTTACAATCACTATTTATCAGGTTGATGACCAATGGTTTTCAGATCAGGGTTAACTAGTTAAACGCAAAATAAAATAAAAATCAATCCTCACACTGCAAACAGGCAACTTCCTTCCCTGACATTGCACCAACCTTTTGAGTAATCAAAATTTGACACCTCACTCTGAAGTTTCAAGTTATGTATGGATTATGTTCTTAATTCTCTCACACATGCAGGAAAGTGTGTGCACTCACTGGTTTGTTAGCCTGGGCCAGTACCTCTGGGTTTGGTTCACTAAAGTTGGGCACCTCAGAGAAAAGCATGCAAAACCTGCAAAACCAGCATGCAACACAATAACTTAGAATCTGTCAACAAAAAAACATCCCTAACACCGCTACAGCTGTGGTTGGCTCTTACTCTCCTATCTTCTGTAGGTCTCCTCCTCTTCCTGTATAGAGAGTCAGGCACCCCTTCCACAGTGATGCATATCTGCCAACAGAGTCATGTCTTTAAAATATTTTTCACATGGTATATTAGGAAAAAACACATTTTGGCTTAAATTCCTTGCCAACTGTACTACAAAAAAATACAGGAAAACAATTACAGGAAACACCAAACGCTGGAAAATGTTCTGAATGACCACAGATAAATGAATGGATGGACAAACCCTCGTGTTAGGCGGATGATGTCTCCTGGCTGTATTAGTCCACCCACCTCGTCCCATACTGATAAGGTGATACACCCACTCTTATCAGCCACCTGAATGTTGAGAGGGTGGGTTTAGAGAGACGGGTTTAGAGAAGAACGAAGAGGGGAACACCTGGGAAATAGGAAACGGAGGGTGGAATATTGCAAGTACAATAAGAACAATCGAAAATGAGCAGAGGAAACTGAAAAAAATATGAAAGAAATGTTTCCAGACCTTACAGGATCGAACTTCGTGTCCATCCTTTGTTTTTGTCACCCGTCCTTCGGGTGGAGAACATAAAGGGAATGGCGAGTGAGAACAAAGTTATACTGTTTTGAATAACAGATACACGGTATCAATACTCACCTATTTCCAATACGATAAAAATTACATTTACATTTTTCAGTCCCGACTGTATGTCTTTAATCAAAATTAGAACGTCGTTTGGTAGATTGGCGGACATATTGAAAAAACGTAACTGCAGCGATGGAAAGTATACTTAAATGGTGATGGTGAAGTTTCAAATTAGGTTCTAATTGTTTTCCAGCTGTCAGATTTCAATCACGAAATTATTCAATGCTTTTCAAGGGGGCGTTACGTTTTAGTTGTAGGCCTAAATCATACAAATGAAAGCCTCCAAATATTCTGAGTATTAATTTCCAAAACCAGTACGAACACGATGTACATAAAATGGCCTTTTCCTGATTTATTTTAAGAATGTTTCCTTCAATAACTCAAAACATCAAAAACGAACGATCGTCACGAACAGGATTCGAACCTGTGCGGGGAAACCCCATTGGATTTCGAGTCCAACGCCTTAACCTCTCGGCCACCGTGACTGCGCATGTATAACATCACAACATTAGGATAGAAACATGAGCCCATTGTGAAATTTGAGTAATTACGTTACATATTTACATAACTGCCTTGTGAGGAAAGGTTTGTTTCAACATGCATGCATCCTTCCTTTTCTTCGAAGCTGTATATTGTGAATAAGATGAAGGTACGTAGTTTGTAAGTTTCATTTTACGAAATAATCCTAAAGTAGCTAGTTTGTCAAATCGCCACCAGAGAGCGCGTGACACTACTAATGTGATGGCGAGGTCGGTTCTGCGACGTTAAACGCGGCTACGCAACCCATGTCCAGAAATGCACGTCAACGCTAGGATGAAATAAGTGTTTAAGCACTATATTTAAGATAATAATTCCATTCACTTCTGATTTTGAAAAGTAGAAGCATCCTTGTTTGGGGTGGGGACTGAAAGTTAGAATTAATTTGATGTCCAAAAATGGTTGTGCAGTAGCAACTGTGGTTAGAGGCTTTCAAAAGCATAGACAATCAGGGTTTTATTACAGTTTACATTATTTATCAGACGCTCCATTATTTATCAGACTAAAATTAACATAGGCCTCAAGGAATAACGACAATAACAACGCAAAGTGAGTTTTTATTTCAAAACAGAACAATGAATTCATCAGTATTAGGTTGTAATATTTCTGCTATAGAAAATAAATACAACTTTTCTTCACGTGTTATAGATATACGTTTTTCAGAATCAAATGTATTTATTTCAAATTAAAATATTTAATCCAATCTGAAAAGGTTTTGAAATTGCATATAAAGTGCATATTCAAAGGGCAAAAATCTACAAGAATAGATGATATTTAATTGGTCTCAAAACAAATCTGGGAGGGAATACTAAGATTGTCATGAAGGAATGTCAAAACATACATATTCATATGTAAATAGGCTTGCCTTCTTATTTATTCTGTGGTTTTCTCACTTGACACAACATGTTTAATGGTTGAGGGTAGACTCTGGGATATTAGCATAAATGGATAATGGAAAATTAAACATTTTGTAAAAAAATAATATTATAAAATAATATTTTACTTATGGCAGTACATTTGTTTTGTAAAGTTATGTGCAGGTTTGTGTGAACTGCATGTACTTGGGCATGTGTGTGTTTTTTCAGATTGGCAAGGATTATATGATGGAGCTGTTGTTCTCCTCTTGTTGCTTCTTCAATTCATGCTGGTACCTACAAACACAGAGGAATGAGTTTGACCTCTGACCTTAGTGAACAAATCCATAACATTCAAACTAACTATATAATCTGAAAGACGAAAATACATTAGCGTGCATGCTATCCCACGCATTCATAAAAGGCACTAAAAGACTTAATATCAGTTAAGTTGTATCTTTGTTTTAAATTCTAATTAAATCATGGTTAAATAGCGCTAAATATGTATTCAGTGATCTTGTTGAATAAATTCTGAGTTTGACAACCTATCTGTAGACTTTATTTGCTCTCCTTTCATGGTTTGACTGAATAGGGACGCATTGTTATGCACTTAAACACTGTAGTCTGACACACTCACATCCAGATTCTAACAAGTTGGTTGGCTCCTGCCAATCCAACAAAACTGTTGACAAAAAACAGACCCCAGTTCTTTGGAATGATGACCAGGGAATATCGCGACCAAATAACACCTGGGGAATAGTGACAGGAAAGGTGAAGATGGAACATGGGAAATATGTTTTGCCCCCCGCTTGAGGAATTTCTTACTGTTCCACTTTTGAAAAAAATATTCCATACCTGTGACCATGAGTACTGCGGACTGAGAGACACTTAGTTTGTCGGCCGGTCGGGCCATGTCAGCCAGACCCGCCATAATCAGACCCTGTGGAAGGGGAGGGAGACAGATACAACCAAAGAGAAAAAGTGAGAGAGAGAGGGAGAGCGACACAATGGTATGACCTTTCAACCAAGCATCAATTTCAGCACCAAGATGTTCAAGTACTGTACATACACGAGTCACTTCTTAAATGCATCACCTCTTACCCATTTACACACTGGGGCCCAGAAGAAAACTGTCTTTGGACCTTTGGGGGAAAAACAGCATGGTTTATTTGGAAGAGGTTAGACATGACAATTGAGTACAATAACATAAGGCCGCAGTGATTAGCAAGAGTTTGTTTTGGGTAAACTGTTCCAGCTGATTCGCCAACAGAGTGAGATTTGTCAAAGATGTAGGACCCTAGACATTCAGTAAACTGACATTGTGGACCATTACACTGGGAACCAGGAGGCATATTGGAGTTGAAACTCAATCAGCAGCCACACACCTATTGTCCATTGATAGCCTTCCTGTGTCTTTTTTATCGGATAGCTAGCTGGATGTTTTATTAACTATAAAATATGCATAATTAACTATTATGCTTTTAATGTCATACTGGCTTTCCTGTCATCATCCCACTGGGCAAAAAACATCTATCCTTCATTTCAACAAGCACAATATTCATAATGACACTGAATCAACATAGAAAATTGTATGGATTGGCAAAAAGTAACAAACGTAAATTAATTTCATTTTCTTGTAACCCAACCAATCCAACAGCATGGGGATTTTTGTTGTTGTGGATTTCACATAAAATTTCTGTTAATTGACAGGTTAACCTAATATAGAAATCTGAGGTTGAAATTGTGTACTTTATCTGCCCAATGAAATGGTGACAAACGGTTTTTATTAACAACATCCCCTGGACCTCTGAAAAACAATGCTTGAAACAGCATTTTGTCTTCATCTGTCAGTGCACACACTAAGAAACATCTACAAGTCAGATTTAGGTCCCCTGTGTTCTTAAATATTAATAATTTAGAAGACACTCTTAGCCATAGAGAATTAAAGTAGTTAGGGAGTAGTGAGTGCATATATTTTCATATAGTTGAATCCCCCATGGGAATTGAATCCAACTGAAGTACGCGGGGCAACTCACATTCAAATTAGCAGCATCATCTTTGTTCGCTTCTAACTTCCATTCAGAGGCCTACTCATATTGACACAATACCATTGCTACTTTAATCAAACTGTGTTTGTTCCATGTAAGATAAAGTCAATGTCAAGGTTTTCATTTCACCTTTATGTAGGCAGAGTCGAGTCCGACCCACATGTAGTTTACAAGGGAACTCGGCAAGTCATTAAAGAAGTTAATTCATTAATGGCATAGGAAATACACAAAAAAAGACAAAATCATAAAAAAATGATCACATTCTTCAGTAAAGAAGTTGTTTAACCAGCAATCTGAATTTGCCTGAGAGAAACCAATGCATCCAGCTTTAGGTTATTCTTGTGATTGTTCCCATGAGTGAGGTGTGAAGAAAGCACTTTTGACAATATGTGTAGACAAGAAACATTTCAGGAGTTAGCCATCCCTGTGACCTGGTAACGAAGGACTTGCTAACCTACAGTCCTGATGAAGGCTCCCCCCAATCCAAAGTCCATGCACTGCTGCAGTGGGTTACAACTCAGGTTTCAGCTCGGTCTAAGTTTAGAAAGACCACTCATTCAAATCACCATTTATGTACTTCTGTTCAATGCAAACCTTTTTCGTGTTTGTTCATTTTTATCCAGAATTATTTCGAGGCGTTGATTTAACAGGCACACACCAGGTATCCTTCACATGATAAATATTTGTCTGTAAGATAAGGACTCTACACAGGGCTGGTCTACACCACAAGGTAGTGAGACAGACATTTATTAGTAGACAACACTGAGGATTGTTATGCTCAACTCTCATGTTGAGCTGAGTCTGATGATACGATTTTCCATACCTGCCGGATGGTTATAGAATGGTCTCAGCTTAGCAGGTAGTCGAAGTTCAATATTGTTTAGAATCCTGTGGTATGAAGCTCTAACTCCCACCAAAGCCATGTCTGCAGACTGGAGTGTTAACTTTTGTTGAACTTGGTATAGAAAGTTCAATATAAAGTAGAAGCAGAATGTGTTATATTGTAGGACAAGTAACCCCTGTCATTGATTGGCTACTATCTAGAACGGATAAGACTGGTGAACCATTGGCAGAAAGCATGCATGCCTGCCCCTACTGCATCATCCACTATGCAGGGTGTGTCACATGAGGGGCAGTACTAAACTGTGAAGCCCGCCCCACACCCACTGCCATTGGCTTGGACCGTTAGGTCATATGAATACACCCTATTTTGTAATTCCTAGAAAAACATGGCTATGCTCAACTGCCAAAGTTGTCTACAAGTTGGTCTAAACATCAGGGGCATGTTTGTTCTTAATACATATTTCTAGTTTTATTTATTTCTTGAACATACATACAACACAGACATGGGATCATACAGATTGTTTTTTTAACTCCTCAAAAAAGGCAACAGCCAATTGTGACAGAGAACTTGCCCCATGTGATCGTGGACGTATATAGCAATGGGCACACCTGTTATCAGTATACTGATGAAGCCAACAGGTTTATCTTGAAGTGGGACATTCCCTAATGCAAATAAAAAGGTTTATTCAAGAACATTTGTACCAAATATTGTGCATTTATTTTTACAAGATATTTGTATCTATTTGTATTTACAACTTCCCGAAATCAGACATAGTTGAAAATCTAAAACAATAAATGCACCATCAGTCACGATCAATACTGTCCTATCTTTAAACTGTTTATTAATCTGCAATTATTTATGTTGTTAATCATCATTTAAGAGACAATATTCAGAGCAAGTTGTGTGAGTGAGTATATCCACATCTTCATGTCATTTTTAACACAGGTACCTGGTGGAAATTGAAACCACAACCCTTGGGTTATAAGCACAGTGCTCTAGCAACTGAGCTACACAGGACAAGCTAAGATAGCCTGTTTACCATCGAGCTTATTTAATGACACAGAGTTATTAGCAGCATGATGTTGTGCTTTGCAAGGGGGCGGGGGTGTTATCAAGTTAAGTCCTGTGGTGGTTATAGCCATCAAAGATTAAAATGCTTCTGTTACTTAATCCCTTCTACTAGCCCATTATTGCCACTGGTTATAAATAGTCCAACAATGACTGGACCTCTGCTTCCTGTTGTCTCTTTACTTCCTGGTTGTACCTAAAACAGAGATGGACAATGTGACATCCTGAGCAAACAAAAGAGACAGAGGTTCCAGCAGGTTATAATCACAGGTCTTAAAGTAATAAAAACAACTATGTATCATTACTGAATGTGCAACCTGTTATTACATTTCTTATCAGATAACTAGGCACACTTAGAGAAATCACTAAATTACACTCCATTTAATAAAAAATGGTTACCGTATAACCATGGCTATTTTATTTCAGTTTTGTACACCTTAAAAACAGACACATGGCTGTAATCTGGAACTTTTAACAGTGCTTCGCTAACTCTATCAAATGGGTTTCAAAAGCAGCAGACAACATATTTTTATTCATTTCTGTTTCCATAGTGATAGAACAAGATGGATTAGATTTATCTCTGTGGTTATTTAGATCACTCAGTTGACAGTGAACACACAAAGAAACAAGGATTAACACAAGCCATGAACTGGTTTAAACCGAAACAAAGTTCCAGACTGAGGACAATCTCTGGAACCTGAAACAAGTCTGGTCAGGAGGTTGTGTCCCATTATCCTGAATGTCCTTAGGACTTTCCCTGTTTGCTGGGATGTCACTGGCTGTGCTCACTTTGACCTTTGATACAGTTCTTTGATACACATAGCTACACCACATAAAATAAATCCAAACATGATTTTGTGGGTTGGATTTAATTGGGCCCACAGATATCTAATCTGTCTCACTCACATCCAGATTCTGAAGAGTTGGGTTGCTCCTGATGCTGCAAGAGAACAGTTGCAACAAAACAGAAACCAGTTCTTGGGAATGATGACCAGGGACCATCTGGACCATAAAACACCTGGAAAATTGAGGAATGGCAATATAAATAAAGTTGGCAGAAAGGGATCCAATTTTTGCTTTAGATGAGTAGTCTCTGTTGCAGAGAATTGGTACAAAAAATCTGATACTGGCAATTCACATTTCCTGAGAACCTTATTGTGCGTGATTTCCAAGATAATTTTGAGGCCATTAGAAGATGTTATATAGCCATCAAGCCTGCTAACAACAATGGGTCCCCTCATTATACCTCCTGGTTGGCTGGCTTACTGATCTGACCTTTAACCTGAAGAATGTGTTTTTTGGGGGAAAACCCAAGGACCCAAGAAAAACAAAAGGATTTTAATTTGATAACCCTGTTGCAGGAGAACTTTCTCGCAATGCAGAAAATATTAAATGTGTATTGTAGTCTTAAAAGGATATGGCAGTTTTTTATTTCCACTTTTCCTGTAAAAACAATGCATCAACCCATTCAGAACACAGTCTATCAATAGTAATCCACATGATCATTTTCATTTCCTGTTGCTGCAAGGTTCTTTTCCTGCTGTATAAACCAGGCTCAGGATCCTAAATGGGAAAGGGACATCTAGGATCAGGGCCAGCTCTGGTGAGTCTTTCTGGAGCTGCTGACCCCTAGTGTTGAGTGAGGGAAATGCAGTGTATCACAGTGCCCTTCAAACTACCCAACGCCACATATCATAAAAACAACTCTTAACTTCCACATGTAAAACATTAGGTTGGTCATTAATAGTATCTAAGGACTGGAACATGATAAATATATCTTTTTTAATAGTCCAATTTGAAACCGTATCATGGGTCATCTAAGGACATTCTATAACATAGACACATTGTAACTGTCATTGTTAAAAGTCAGTGGGGCTTTTAGAAAACAGCAGTGGAAAGCTAAAGATGTAGAGGCAGGTGTGAAAGATACATGAATCATCATGTCTGAATCCATGCCAAGGACAGGCTGCTGGTGGACTGTTTTCACAGTTTGGCCAAAAGTTTGGACACACCTTCTCATTCAATGCGTTTCCTTTATTTTCATGACTATTTACATTGTAGATTGTCACTGAAGAGATCAAAACTATGAATGAACACATGTGGAATTATGTATTTAACAAAAAGTGTGAAATAACTGAAAACATGTCTTATATTATAGTTTCTTCAAAGTAGCCACCCTTTGACTGCACTTGGGGACACATTCAAATTTTTTGCAATTTTCCGTACTGACTGACATTTCATTTGTTAAAGTAATGATGGCCACTCATTTCTCTTTACTTAGCTGATTGCTTCTTGCCATAATATGAATTCCAACAGTTGTCCAATAGGGCTGTCGGCTGTGTATCAACCTGACTTGTGCACAACACAACTGATGGTCCCAACCCCATTAATAAGGGAAAGAATTCCACTAATTAACCCTGACAAGGCACACCTGAGAAATGAAAACCATTTCAGGTGACTACCTCATGAAGGGTCTGCAGCGCTATCAAAAAAGCAAAGGGTGGCTACTTTGAGGAATCTAAAATATAAGACATGTTTTCAGTTATTTCACACTTTTTTGTTAAGCGCATAATTCCATTATGTGTTCATTCATAGTTTTGATGCCTCCAGTGAGAATCTACAATGTAAATAGTCATGAAAATAAAGACAACGCATTGAATAAGAAGCTGTGTCCAAACTTTTGGCCTGTACTGTACATGCACACACACAGGCGATCGGCTCCAGTACCTGTGGTCATTAGCACTCCAGACTGAAAGACACTCAATTTTTGAGCCGGTCGAGTCATATCAGCCAGTCCAGCAACAACCAGGCCCTGAAAGAGAGAGACAGCGAGAGAAAAGCAGAGAGAGAGTCTCATACTTGAACTATTTTCACTTTGTAACAACACTGTATATAGCACATAACAATATCATATAGCATATATAACAATATCATTGTTACGGAGTTATGAAATTCAAATTATGAAAAATGTATCTTCTAGAGTTTCTGTGCTTCAAATAAAATGTTTCTGTGCATTTCTTTCAATTTCGTTAATAAGTATGTACATATTATCTAATTAATTTGGCAATGTAAATGTTTCCCTTTTGGAATTAATATTATTGAAAGATAAACTGACAGACACAGAAAGATAGAGAGGCGGAGAGAACTACATTTGCACTACATCATAGCCCCAATATATTTGTGCTAAATCATAGCCCCAGATTAAATGGACAACTGAGACAGAGGAAGCATAAAGGACCTCATAAAACTGGACATCTCTAAAAGCAGCCACAATCAGTTTTCCAGCATCACTATTATTTAATTTTCTCCAACTTCCATTCGTACATTTCAGTCATTCACCTGATGCTTTCATCAAAAACAGTAAGGTGAACAGTAGTGAATGTATTAATTTTTCTCCTGGTCACCCAGTGGAAATCAAACCCACAATACTGGTGCTGCAGATGAAATGCTTATACTGAGTGGACTAAGCCAGACAGCCACACAGTAGACTAAACAACAAAGTCATGTTTTATGAGCTCCTGTCTGTTTTTGCTTTCTCATTTCAATATTCCATATAATTGATTTTCCAATCTCCAAGCCCTTCTAAATGGCTTTTCTACTTTTCAGTACTTACCCATTTACACACTGGTGCCCAAAAGAAAATAGTCCTTGGTCCTAGATGAAACATGTGTTAAGTTAAATAATGGCAACCCATTATATTTTACATTGTAGCAGGTGCCCTTATCTAGATAAGCCATTTGAAGCAGTCATTTTTAAGCATTCAAAGAAATGTACATTTATTTTATGAAGCACTTTATACAACAGCAGCTGCCACCAAGTGCATATGCAGATACCCAGCCTGAAAGCCCAAAGATCAAGCAGCAAGATCATGATTCACAGTGGCTGGGAAAAACACCTTAGTAGGGTGAGTGTCTAGGAAGAAAGATTACAAGATCACAAGACGTTTAGGGCCACATTGTTAATCGGTATATTTACCCATCCAGATGCCCAACGGGTCAATAAACACAGATTGGCTGTGTCCAGAGACCTCAGGCAGAATCTAGAGTAACAGTACAACCAGGTGGAGCTGGCCAGGGATGACCAGGGGGGCTGTGGGCAGGATATTGAAAACATGGAGACTTGTTGGTCTAGACTGGGTTTTCGGTAAAGAATCTTACTCATTGCCTTACAAAGAACTCTTGTCTCTAAAAAGGGTCATTTTAAAACTTTTCTTTCTAGAACCCTATCCCTCAGCGGAGACCCCAGGTGGAACTTGGTTTGACTAAACGTGCAAAGTTTAGCACAAAACTCTCAATTGAGGCAGGCCCACAGGCTAGCCTGACCAGGTCGTCTTGTTAGAACTGCCACGTGGTCAGTCTGTTAGCTTGATAGGGTTGGAAAAAGAGCCCTGTGTACTCGCTCATTAACTTTCAGATAGTTTGCATGTGACAGACAGACTGGATGGCATCACAGCCGTTTGACCGCACTCACCTCTGAGATATATTCAGCGGCACATGCACATCACACTCATTTGTGTCACCTTGACACAATTCCAACACTACTATAAGAACTATGTTTGTTCCATTGAAGAGAAACTCAAATGTCACAAGTCTCTTCAAAACCAAGCGTCCATACACAGCTACTGAACATTCAAAAACATATAATTTGTGTTTCAGTGTACAGAACAAACATGTTGATGTATACCCATGAAATAAATTATTTCATAAGGATTAGATTTAGTCATACAGCTACAATCCCGCTATACTGAGGATCAGCCTCTTCAAACGTGCTTATTGATGTATCAATTAGTCGAGTGGAATGGGTCAACAGATGACCATTATAAATAATTGTATCTCTTTGCAAACAACTATGTTAGTTGAGACTTAGAATAATGATTTCCATACCTGCAGGATGGTTATAGAAAGGTCTCAGTTTAGCAGGTAGTCGAAGTTCAATCTGATTAAGAATCTTGTGGTATGAAGCTTTAATTCCTGTCAAAGCCATGTCTGGAGACTGTGGACACTTCTTGGTACTGGATTGAAGTAGTTGGCTATGTGATGTACGGTAGCATCAATAGACCCTGTCAGTTATAGGCAACTAGAGTAGATCAGACAGAATATACTGAACCATTGGCTGAAACAGGCAAACTGTAGCTACCCCTATGATGCTTGCTGGATGGACATATCTTGTTTGTGTCTATGTGTGCGTGTGTGTATGAAGGGGGGGGGGGCTGCTCTGCCCTACTCTCTGTGTAATTGATAGTAGCAGTAAGCCCATCCTACTTTTCGCTTAGGAAACCCAACATACATGTCATTGTGAACTGTGCAATTGTTGTATTTTAAGTTTGAAACTAGATACACATCTCTCTTTTCATGGAACCCATCATCAATTGAAGCAATGGATTGAATAAACCAGGATGGGTTATGTTCAGGATATTATATTTATCTAAAAATGTATCACGTTTGAAAAAATAATAATTTGACCTTAACAAAAATAAACACTTTCCTGGGAAAGTAAATGGCCTGTCATCGCAGACAATGATATCGTATATTTAAGGCTCGAGAAGCAAGGGCAGAAAAGGGGTATGAGTTTGGGAAAGGCTAATCTGGGCATGCGCAGTGCGCACGTTTGCTGGCAATGGACTGCGAACTGAAATCCCTTGGGTTGCGCTTGGTTGCGCTGCCCTTCTGGAGCAGAAACTAGTGGGCGTGGCATAGCGCTGTCCTAGAGCAAGGAGTATGGTTTGACTGGCTGTACATCAGCAAAGCTTCATGAGAAACCTCGCGGTATGTTCTACAATAGTTCAGTCAATTATTTCTGCCGACAATTTTAGTTGGATACAACCATTGCGACTGATATACAGCAGAAGAGCAATCTGGAAACATCGTTGGTAGTCTACGTTTGAAGAAAACATGACATTTAGTAATTCGGTGGACATTTCAGTAACGGTAGTTGTCACTAGTGTTGTTTAAAAGTCGGTCAGGTTTTCGACACCATGCCCTGTAGCAACAATCTAATTTGGGATATTAGGAAACGCACCGTCGGTTCTAACGAAATAAACAACTTTACAAGGAGTAACTACCTAGGTGGGTCAAAGGATACATCTTCAAACAATCTGTAATGTTAAAATGATATGTATTTGGTTGTCATTAGTTAACTGTGCATTAGTGTAACTGAAATATTGTAGTGTTTTAACACTTGTGTGGGATAGAATAATCAGGTTCATCGTCTTAAAATGATGTTGTTATTTCAAGGGGCTGCATTTTATGGGATTCCTAACAGTGGTGTAATTGAAGCGAAAATATTTTTTTCCAGGGAGAAAAGAGTTTGTACAAAGACTCAAACTTGAAGCCACCCTTGATGTACACCAAGGCTCTGTGAGTATACAAATTCTAGAAATACTGCGTAATCAGTGTAATACTATGTTATTATTTTACAATATCCTGTTTTTAAACATTTTTCATGACAGGTCAATACAATATGTTGGAACGACACAGGCGAATACATTTTATCGGGATCGGATGACGAAAAACTGGTCATCACAAATCCATACAGCCGAAAAGTACGATAAAAAAACACTTCTTACAGATCCCAAAAACAACAACAACTTGTTGTTCGTATTGACCTAGAAGATACCGAGAACTATGTGGTAATGTCATGTTCCCCATTGCTCATTTGCTCTCTAGGTCAAGGCATCCATAACATCATGGCATCAGTCCAATATCTTCAGTGCCAAGTTCATGCCCCAAACCAACGACAGTATGATAGTGTCGGCAGCAGCGGATGGGAAGATCTTCCTTACCAACGTAGAGAGAGGTTCCAACACGGACCCTGTGTTGCAATATCACTGTCACAACGGAGCCACCTATGAGGTGAGGTGGGCTGTGGTGGCCAATGTTCAGAATTATCACAATACAGGGCTGATAGGTACATGAACTATCTTATTATTCACACCTGGCGTAATATCATTTTAATGGTTTGATTTAAAAATGAGATATGCTTTGGGTCAGCACATCAGTCTGACGTCTTTAACATACATAAGTCACAGAGACATAGTTAAATACATGACTTTGGATTAATGTGGTTTCTAGCTACGGGTGTAAGGAATGATTTATGCCAGCTGTGAATGAAGTATTGGCAAGTTGCAGTGAAAGTCTAATCAAAAGCCCCTCTATTGGTAGATATTGACGGTGCCTACCGACCCTCATTCTTTCCTGTCATGTGGAGAGGATGGAACAATCCGGTGGTTTGATGTCCGAGTTTCACCTGGCTGTTGGCAAACTAACTGTAAAAAGGTAAGAATGTGTTATCACTACGTGGCGCCCATGCTCCACCCCTTTGTTGGTTGGCAGTCAAACAGACTGTTATCGTTTCCCCATACAGATTTGGACTATTTGATGATAATCCTTCTTTCCGATATTCAGTTGGTGAAAAGATAGTGAAACATTCATTAAAATGTTTGGAAATCC
Source organism: Esox lucius (assembly GCF_011004845.1). Classification (NCBI taxonomy): domain Eukaryota; kingdom Metazoa; phylum Chordata; class Actinopteri; order Esociformes; family Esocidae; genus Esox; species Esox lucius. The sequence goes on from NC_047590.1 coordinate 13,585,174, forward strand.
CTTAAAATGTTATATTTTTGATATATGGAGAGAAAGATTCCAAAGAAAATGTTATATAGTGATTGCAATTTGGGGAATATTTGCAATGGTTCTGCAATTGTAATGTTAAAAAATAATTTCATTATTTTACAAATTAATGTTAGATGGATTCTCACCCAGAATAATCTATTCACTAAGAGAAAATATATTTAAACATTTTAGTTCTTTAATTAGCCTTTGAAAAAGCCTCTGCTAACATTAGCTACAGCTACACTGTTAAAACAAAACACTTTGAAACACCAAAATTAATGGCATCTGAGATGCCACCAACTTAATAGAGACAAAACCTTAAATTTGCTGGAGTATGGAAACATATCATCCATCATCTCTCCGGTGAGGAACAATCTAAAAGCAAGTTGTAAAATCAAACAGTTCCTCATTACTGCCATTGTATTTCTGGTTAAATATACTGGCAACTAACATCTTTTGTCCCTCTCTTTTTGCCTATAAGTTTACTAATCAAGTGACCTTTTATGCCCTATATTAAGAATGCATCGTGTGCTTTCTCAATTAGGACATCCTTATTGACTGTCGCAGAGCTGTAACATCCATGTCAATATCCCCTGTGGAATCTTTTTACCTGGCCGCCGGTTGCTCTGACAGCTCAGTTCGCATCTATGACAGGCGCATGCTGGGTACCATAGCAACAGGTACACACAATCTCAAAATATTAATGGAAATCCAGAATTCCATCAATGTTAGTCGTCTTTAAGGCATAACACCACATTACATTAAATGGCTAATCTCCATTGATTGTCTTTAGTTTTAATTGTAGTAATATAAATTTTTTCTTAAGTTCTGTGGTAAACGGTAAGGTGAATAACTTTTCCCTATATTTCTCATCCACTCTGCAGGTTGCCAGACAGGAAGTGGAGTGGCGGGTATGTGTGTAAGGTTTGTGCCGAGGCACTTAGCAAACAAGTCGTGCCGCGTGACTTCATTGGCATACAGCAGGGACGGACGGCAGGTGTTGGCCAGCTACACCTCAGAGTACCTCTACCTCTTTGACCCTAAAGATGACCGGGGCCGCGAGCTGAAGGGGCCCTCACAGGAAACAAAGGATGAGGTGAGGACCAACCACTCTGCTGACTGAAACTCAGTATGGAAGACTGGTCCTGGTTTCCGTTTGTGTTTACACCACAACTGTCCCTCGCTGCGTTTTTCAGGCTTCTGCTAGCAAGCGGTCAGATAATGTGCGTTGCGAGTGTGGGGGGAGGTGGGGGGATGAGTTGCCCCATTTCAGGGCTATTTCTAGCTTAACAGTGGATCACGGTCTGCTCTCAGAATCTGTTTTGGGAAAGGAATCTGAGCTGTGTTCTCTCTCACACACACACACACAGCTGCTGAACACATAGGCCAGGGGGCTTCTGGGTAATGAGCAGAGTGAAGCGGCATATTTTGTACACTCTATTGAAATGTCTCATCAGTACAAGGTACTATGTGCCAAAGCCGATTTTCCAGTTTGGGCCGGGGATTGTATGGAGGGATATGAAAAGGGGTGGGGGGGGTTCTCAGGCATGGCGATAGGGCGGTTATTTTAGGCAGTGCCCGAGCTGTGTGAGTGACAACCGTGCTTATCTCCTAGCAAAAGGAGCCCCCACAGAAACGCCTGCGTCTGAGAGGAGACTGGTCCGACACGGGACCCCTGTCACGGCCGGAGAGTGAGAGAGGCAGGGACGGTAAGAAGAGCTCCTCCCCCACTCAGTGGACACGCAACGTTTGGTCCTATTGCACATATTAACACACGTTATAAATAGGCATCACATAAAGGATTGGATACGATGTTTTTTGTTTGTTTTTCTTGACTGTCTCCTCCCTGTTTCTTGCAGGAGAATCCAGGCCCGGCGTGTCCCTGATGCAGAGGATGTCCGACATGTTGTCACGCTGGTTTGAGGACGCCAGCGTTGCCCAGAACAGCGGAGGACCCCGCCCTCAACCGCGACCCAGGGTTGGACCGGTGCAGGGCAGCAGGCTTCACCAGGAGGCTGTGGGCCCAGGGGATCCCGGCCAGTCTCAGCTGGACCCGACGTCCAGCTTCTCCTCTAACTCCCCTTCAGCCGTGGGGACCCAGGGGAGCGGCTCCTCTGGTGAAGCTGTTCTGAGTCTGACCTACAGCACCCAGGGCACGACAAGCAGCTCTGTCCAACTGGGTTTCTCCAGCGCTCGGTCCACTGACCATAGGGAGCCTCCCAGGATGCGGGGCCCGCAGCATGTGCCTGAAACTCGGGAAACCTCACCCCTCAGCCGTGTGGAGGGCATGGAACAAGAGCCTGAAGCCGCCACACAGGCTCCGGGGGAATGGATGGAAAGGTGCGTGGTTCTGATGGTTTTGACTGAGGCCTAGCAGCCCTGCCTGGTTTGTGAATGAACTGCTACATCAATGCCTGGTTGTCACAGTGTGCTGTCCTTTTTCTACCACAGGTTTAATCTGAGAGGATCGGAATTAGGCGAAAGGGTGCTGAGGTAATTGCCTACCACTGAAACAGCAATTAGAACGGTGTACTTTACTAACCGCGTTAGCGAAGAAGCCAGTTTGGCGAGTCCTTGTTGCGGTTTCGGTGTTTTCTTGTTACACTGTTCATGCAGTCACCTTGTTGTCTGTCATTACACGGCTCGCTGAGCCGGAACTTGATGGGATTTAATGACTCTGCAGACATGTTGTATATCCTTCCGAAAGGCGCTCCGCCGCGGCGCGAATCCAGGAGATTTTCCGGAGGCGGAAAGAGAAGAAGGAGTTGGCGGATTGCGAAACTCGGCGAATCACGAAGCCCTCGGCCGAAAAGGTCTACAAGGGCCATCGTAATTCCAGAACTATGGTACAGTATTAACTAAGATTTATATTACTAATCCAAGATAGCCCACAAGCTGTCATTTCCAATGGGAGGCTAGTGAAACGGAGTAGTCAGAACCTAGGAAGATTAGTGGGCAGGGCCAAGCATAAGAAATGCCTACATACATTTTAGTAATTTAGCTCAGGTTGTTATCCAGAGCAACTTAAATGCATTACTGATATCGGCCAGGTTGTATATTTATCCATCACATCAGGATTAACGGACGTATTTTTATGATAAGTGACATTTATTGAGAACAGAGAGTAATTTCCCTTTCACTGCCCTGGGGTTGTAGGATTAGATTTTTAAACCAGAGGGTAGAGCGCCCACTACTGGCCCTCCAACACCACACACCACCAGCAGCATCTGCCCCATGATCCATAGACCAACCAACACTGACCCTGCTTTGCTTCAAGCTGGCAGCAGGATGAAAGGTGGCTGCTTTGTCAATTGTGTTTTGATTAACAGTTTTTTGCATTTTATTTATTATTTTCCCCATCGATTTCCTTTTTTTCCTCCCCTCCCAAAATGTGGGATATTCAGTTGTACCCATGACTATTCCGTTGCTCCTGATGGGCTCAGGAAGGTTGAAGATTGGTAAAGCATGTCTTTCTCTTTGTTTTCACCCTGCATAGCCAACCAGGAACACAGTCAAATCAGTGCGTGAGGACACAATCACTAGTGACGAACTCAGTTAGCTTTTCGGCAGGGAGTTGCTCTAGATTGATGAATCCAGGATATCCCTGCTGATGATGCCGCCCCCCCACCCTGGTCAATGCTATCACAATATGCATCACCCTATAGAGCTCCCAGCCACACTTCAGCCAGTGGCAGTCAACCAAGCCTGTGGGGGACAGCTTGACACTATGAAAGAGTGCCTTATGCTGCTGCACCAACTGGAAGCTCTATACAGTTTTTGCTTTTGTTAACTTGGCTTGGCTGAAGTCTACAAAACATAGTGTCCTCTGTATTTAACCAACACTTCTGCGAACAGAAAACTATTTTGAGATCAGATGTTTCATTGATCAGGAAATCTGCAGAATGTTGGCCCAGTTCCATCTTGCTCCATAGGTTTCCACTGCCCGGACACTGGGCTTCCTTTCCCAGTGTGAATGGAAAGTACACCCTGATGGTTCTGATTTATACATCTGGTGGACTATCTGGTTACCTGTTGCTGTAACTGTACTAAGTATTAAGCCAAGATTTAAGTAATGCTTTTGTCCACCAGATGGGGTTAAGATTTCAGATTGCTAAATATGTAGCAATGATGACTTCAACTATTCAGCTGAGATACAATACTTAGTCTCCCTTCTGTTGCTGCTGCTGTATCTAGACCAAGCAGTGTTGTTTCTGGGGGGACCAGTTTGTGCTAAGCGGCTCGGACTGCGGTCATATCTTCATTTGGGACAGGGAGACAGGAGAACATGTGATGCTGCTGGAGGCCGACCAGCACGTCGTCAACTGTCTGCAGCCGCACCCCTACGAACCACGTGAGTGACATTTACCCAACACCCAGTCAACTGGTTGTCCACGTCAGTGTTAGGACATTAATGCCCAATCAACTGGTTGTCCATGTCAGTGTTAGGACATTTATACCCAGTCCGCTGAATCTTCTGAAGGCAGCGAGAGCATTTCTGAAGGCTGTTATGTTTTCCCCATGCTCATTCCAGTTCTAGCCACATCAGGGATAGATTCCAACATCAAGATCTGGTCACCCCTGGAGGAAACGCCCTCATTTAACAGAATACTTGCTGAAGAGGTACGAGTTTCAATTAATATTCAATATATAAGAATGTGTTGTTCAGGCAGCCATTCTGTCCTGGTTTGTGCCATTGATCTAACTTGTCGCCCCCTGTAGGTGGTCACCCGTAATGAGCTGATGCTGGAGGAGACCAGAAACACTATCACTGTGCCTGCGTCCTTCATGTTGAGGATGCTTGCCCAACTGAACCACTCTATCAGGGCAGGTAAGAACCAGTAACACCCCACTACAAACACACACACCCTCTCCCATCGCCAGCCCATTCCTTCTTTCCCTCTTTGTTCATAACCCATAGTACAGAAGAGCAATGGCTTTTATTTTTAGTGTGTATAACTTCAATTGTGTAACAGCAGCAGTAACACTAGTAATATTGGTCATCTCCAATCTTTTATCTACAGATTCCGAAGACAACGAAGAAGAAGAAATCGCCTTTTAGTTATAATAGTGGACTACCAAAATGAGTGAATTGTAAACTTTATATTACTTTTGGATACATTTGGGGGCCAGTTTATAGGCATTGGTGGGTAGAGCCATGGTTCTCAAACAGGGTTCTGTAGAGGAACCACTTAACAAAATATAGATTTGCAACAGCAATGGATTAAACAATGTTTTCCAAGGGATCCGTGGAGTTTAGAGGTGGGAAAGCCATTCAGTGTAATCTTATTCATTAGTGACAGTTTACACACATTCTTTACCCTGGGCAAGATGAGCCTGTGAGGCTCACAGAAACACAAAGTCATCATCGTAATACAGCACTTCTTGTTTTTTATATATTTTTTTAACATTAATTCATCGTTTTTTGTGTAAAATTCAAAATGTGGATTTTTTTGTGTGTAAAATTTGCTTTAACATTGCAACAGCAAATATCTGTCCTATGGTTAAATGTGTAGCATTGCAGGACACTAGAAAATGTTGAAGTATATTCTCTCCCTTAAGACTTCCCTTAAGGTTTATTCATCCATGCTCTGCCAAAATTATAGTAAGACTCATTATATGCTATTTTTGGGCTGGGTTCTGATTACTTGCTGAAGCGGTAAATGGTAGGTCAAGCTCCTGATAGCTTCATCATGGGCCAGGGTATTGCCCTTTTCTTGCTGTACACATGTTGGTGAATACTTCCCAGTCGAGCAGACAGTTTGATAAGCAGAATTACTTGGCAAGATGCTCTTCAGAGGACCCTCCTCGACTTTCGACTCTGCCATTATAAAACCTAGAATCGGAAATTGGGAGGGGGGGGGATAAGCAATAAAGAAAAAAGGTTCCCCTGCCCTGAACCGTTTGAGAACCAGTGAGGTAGACAACATGATCACATGTACTGTTTTATACTTATTGATGTATTTTGTTCAAGTGTATAGCCTCTATCTGGCCATAAGGGTTATATAGATGTCACATAGAGGCATTATTTTGTCTGTTATTTCAACGCTTTCATTTAATCTCTTTTTCTTGTCGACTTTCTTGTGACGACTCCAGTTATGAATGTTGTCACTAAACGTGTTTACCAAAGACAGTGCCTTTAAGCTAAGGGTTTATGAATGTAAAAAATATCTGTAAAATGAAAAACACGCACATTTGCTTGAAATGAATTGCCTGTTCTACCATATCAGATGCATGTTTAGTTCTAAGATGGCACATTGTTACATGACATTAATTACGCATGGGCTATAGTATTACTTACCTAGACATGAAATGGTCGTTGCACAAATGTTTACTATCACCATCCAGTATCTGGATTTGAAGCCACATTTTTATATTCATGTAACCAGAATAAGTGAGAGGTTGCCTTAAACTCTTAACAGACATCAGTATTTTGTTTTTAATACATATTCAGATTACACTTTATTTTGAGAGTTGCAGTTTCCATTCGTAGATAGTAATACTGTCAACAAGTGTTCAACAAACTAACGGTTGATAGTAAGCAACTGCTTGCTATGGTTAAAGTTAGGTTAGGATAAAGGTTAGGGTTAGATAGTTACAATGTTATGGATAGTGAGCACTTGGGACTCAGATTAAAGCGTCACCGATATCCATATTATATTATGAATACATGGTGATGAGCAAAGGTTTCAATTAAAAATAATTTCTCAAAGTTTATATAATTTATTGTGTACTACAAAATAATTTTTTGAAATTTCTTAAAAACAGTATAAAATAAACATGTATTAATCCAAAGACTACTACAAGAACTCAGTATATCATAAAAACATCCAACATGACAACATAATTGAATCATTCATTTTATCAGGAAAATGTAGTGTCCAAAAGCTAAACTAAAAGGATTAGCTCAGGTTCTATAAATCTACAGGTTCACAGTATATTAAATTGTTTTAGACTATGTTTGTATATATTGAGGTTCTGCTTTTATTCCGAGGTAGCGCTTTCTGAAATAAGTGCTTTTTGTCAGTGCGCATTAAAACAATGTCAAATTAGTGCACATAGGAAATAAAAAAACACTTTCAAATCATGTATTCCAATGCATTACACAAGGGAATAATCCTTACATATGCAGCATAACCCAACATTTGATAATGCCCCCCCCCCCCCCCCCCATCAATCAAAACCCCAGTAGCTTAAACAGTTCTTTAGTGGTAAGCCTACATTCATTACAGAAACACTGCATATAATACAACATACAGACTCAAAATGTAACAAATGATTTTGATTGTGCGTCTTTGTTTCATTACCCATGTAGAATATGGGTATCAATGGTTTTGTATCTGGATATGTGATACAGAAACACTTTAATGGAGACCAACAAACCCATTGGTGATCAAAAAACTGATAAAGCTGTCATTTGATTCAATAGGCAAGTTTAAAAAAGTGCAATGTTTCGCTAACAATGGCACAATTCACGTAGTAATACATGGCATTCGGCAGAAACCTTTATCCCGTCCTTCCCCAGGGGGAGTGCAACCAGCACATTGTATAGGACATGCTTTTCCAACTGATTACCGACCAGCAGGATTAGCTCTTGTAAAATGCTGTGCGTTCCATCAATGTAACCGTTTGCTTATCAATACGGTTCAGTAGTGATTTGGTTGACACTTTCATTATCATTAAGGCAGCAATTTCAAGTGACAAAGGGAAAGTGTAAAGTAGGCGGAGAGTACCATAATGAACTGAAAGTCACAATCATAAACCATGCCTAAATATAGGCAAACTCAACACAGGGACTAAACCCATAAGGCTATCCTATCAAACACTAGGGCCGGTTTCGCAGACACTAGGCATTTAGCCTAGTATAGAAAAAAATTAAATCTAGTTCAATAGAAAACTCCATTAAGCTTGTTGTTTTAGTCCTAGACTAGGCTTAATATGTGTCTGTGAAACCGGCCCGTAATGTGATTTGCTAGAGCAAGTTGAGACATCAAAAACACAAGGCCAATTTCACAGACAAAGATTTAGCCTAGACTACGACAAAACAAAAGTAAGAAAAACAAGCCCAATGGAGTTCTCCATTGACCTTGATTTTTTTTTTTACTTTATCCAAGATCTTAAACTTTGTCCATGAAACAGGCACATAGCATTCTAACCGGCTTTGGAGTCAGTTCCATTTCAATTCCGGTCCTGGCATGTTTCACCGTGTAGTATTGCCCCACAAACCAACAGTCACGTCCTTGTGATCTGCTGTAGCTCGTTAAGGGGAGGGGAGTCCCTGCTAAAGCCGTCCGACTCACTCTCCCCGCTGTCAGTCTGGGGCTTGGCCTTGGCTTGAGATTGGCTCACCATGAGCTTATACAGCCCGGCCATAAGGAAGACCACCGCGATCACAGCGAAGTAGCCGGCGTAAATGAAGAACTAGGAGAGACAGAGAGAGACACAAAATAAACAGAGACACCTTGTTGATGTAACAGTAAAATCTGTAAAAACCAATCATATTTCATATTGTTGTCATTAGATACCTGTGGGAAAATATCCAGGCCCAGTCCAGCAGTGTCCACCACCACAATGGTAAGGACTGTCTGGAGCAGCAGGGCAGTGAAAGTGTTCACACCGAACACCAAAGCGTAGCGCTGCATACTTAAGTTGGAAGCGATCTGATACCTGATGGAGCAGAAAACAGATTATGTACCATACACAAATAAAGTATTTTTCAAAATAAAAGATTGAATACACCGTTCAAAGACGACGTGTCATCTTAGGCTGTTATTGATATGGGCTTGTAAAAGTCAGAGGACAGTTTGTGCGCACAGGAGGCTGCAGCCTAGCCTGGAAGACCACCCTAGGCCACAAAAACAAACTTGAGACTCCTGGACGTCAGCTGATATTCAGGGAGGCGGGTCTTTCATACTCACGTAGCAATGGTTATGAGAAGCATGTATGTGGCTCTGAAGACTACGTAGGAGGTGTAGCAGACCCATATGTTCCTGATGGTGTCCATGAGGTAAACTGCCACAGCCATGACCACTGAGAAGATGCAAAGAGCCAGTTCTCCCCAAACTGTCCAGGACACCTTGACAGAGCCCACGCCAAAGGCTGCAAACGCACCTGAAGACACCAGCACATCAGTAGGCACACCAACTGGTCACGTTTTTGGACAGACATCTAAGCAACTCATTTGAGTTAAATCAGTGTTTGTTTCTATTCCAATATAGTCTGTGCTGGATTCTGCACAGTTCTTAAATTCATAACCTTACGTTGCGCTTTAACAAGGTATTCGGCAAGCTTACCTAGCAAAGTAGAGATTGTCTCCACATAGCCATTGTAGATCTCAAACTCCTGAGAGGGCAGGACCTTTTCCCAGAGGGCCTGAGCATAGTTGACCACCTGGAAGTAGCCACAAGTAGAGAGGGCCCACCACACCGACCATGCCAAGAGGGTACGGCATGAGTAGCACTGCAGGAAATCAACCCACAGGATTCTCAACACGTCCACCAGGCCGCTGCTTGACCTACTGGCGCCACCACATTCACCGGCATTCACAACCTGAGTGATACACCGGGTTTAATAAGAACGCATAAGAATTAAGACTGAAATAAAGTGAAGAGAATAAAGAAACCAAAAAAAAATCTGCTTCCTCAAAGTGAGGGATTGAGCAAGGTTTTTTGGTCTCCCGTCAACGCTACAGTATTGCAACTCTTGATTATTGTGTAAATCTAGCAGCTTTCGACATGGCTCAGCAGAGTTCCATGGGAGCCAGAATTAAACAACACAGACCTTACACTGTCCACTCTCAGAGTGGCAACTAACCGTTCAACAAAATCACTCACCATGGGGACCTCATCGCTCTTCAGAGGCACTTTGCTTTCAGGGTCTTCCGCGTCATCAGTGGGAGCCCTGCTGTTCTGGTGTGCCAGCTGTCCCCCCTTGGTCCCCTGACTCTTATGGAAGAACAAGCTCTTACTGGGCATGGGCAGAAACCAAGGCGCGACAAAAGCCATGCTGGCAGACACCAGCGTGATGACACTGAGATAGAACAGCGGCATCTGAGCCACGGACACCAGGAGCTGCCCGGTCAGAGAACCGGCAGCAGAACCCAGTAACGTAATACTGCGACAGTAGCCAGTCACTCTCTGATACTGGGCTGGCTCAACCACACTGTATATGAAGGAGAAATAGGCTATATCGGCGGCAGTGGCAAGACCGAAGAAAAACTCCAGAAACTGCATAGCCAGCACACCCTGGGCCTTTACTAGCATCACATAGGTCACAACAAAGCTCAAAGCCTGCAGGATCAGCACAGGCTTGTAGCAGAGGTAGTCCGTGGCCAGAAAGACTGGAAATAACAGCACAAGATAGGAATAGGTCCATATCGGGTAGATCTCATTTACAACCTGTAGAAAGATTGCACATAGTAAATCGTGTTAGTTAAACTCATAATACATGTTTTCAATTGGCCCACATGTGATGTAATTCTTGTATTATCTACTGCTGAGTTAGCCGACTTATAGTCATTAGAAACCACCAGATTAGTTAGTTATCTTGCTTCATTGCTGCTAAATACATGTGCCAAAAAGCAATTACTGCCGGATTATACACATTTCTAAAGATTTGAGACATAAGATAATGTTCCTATTAAGAAAATATTTCAAGGATTGCAGAAAAACAGAATTAGTATTTGGGAAAATAAACCACCAAGTTAGCTAACATTAGCTAAATAAACATGTAGTAGAGTAATGTTAAGGTCTAACGTTGTTTATTTTCTTGATATAGACAAACATGACATTACCGTACGATTGAACTAAAAAAATAAATCGATGTATTTATAGCAAGCTAAATTTCGAATGTGTAGAAAACAATATTACAAGAAAATGTAACCCTAACTCTTTCCTCGTCCTTCCACTTGACTTACCTCTGTTTCCGTAAGGTTTTTATCAGGTCCCATCAAAAACGCCGTTAAGAAAGGCTCAGATGGACGGAGATTAGAGAAGAATCCATAAACACAAAGTAAGACCGTGGGATAGAGTTGAGACATGTTCAAAAAAAAAACATTAGATGACCTCCACGCATTACTGAGCTATTAAATCTGATCTGACTTACATCATCGTGAGAAATCCATGTAATGTGGAGATTTTGTTTTTTGTTGCGTCGCATTAAAATGACGACAGTACCACCGTCCAATCAAATGCGATATAAGAGGATGCGCCCTTTTTTTTTGTTGAAAATAAACAACCACCAAACAAGGCGCACTCATGTCATCACCCCTTTGAAACAGACAAGCTCCCCAAAACCACATTGTTTTAAAATCCTCGCCCTGTCACCAATTAAAATCCCCTTAAAACGAGGTTAATCAGGTAAAAAAAAAAAGAGTTAATGAGCTAATCATAAAAAAGAAAATGATTAGCTCTTTTCAGCTGCAAAGAGAATTTAAATTGATGATCTTCTGACTGGAGTTCACATTCTGTTCAGTAATTCTGGCTACAAACAATGTTATCAATTTGCATACCATACTGAGATTTGTAGCCTGTCTATAGCAATGGATGTTTCAACTAAACCAAGACAACCCACACGATGAAGCCTATTTGCGAGATCCTAGGAATGGTGATCAAAGCTAAATTCTGTGAGAGCTTGGGTCCAGTTGTTCCGAAGTAATCTGATCGTATTTTAGTAGTATTGGGATCCAAAACAATCTGGATTATCCTGATCCCAGCAGAAGGGTGGATTCAGGGGGATTTCAGGAACAAAATTTCATAAAATGTTTAAATTCATGTAGTATATTGACATTTATTAATACTTTGCACCTGATTTGTTTAACCGTTACCGTGATAAAGTTGACTTTAGGCTACTTATTAAGCCTGTCAGAAAAGTAAAATAAAGTGAAAATACAAATATTTTCTCCACATAAAATATCCCCCAAACAGCTGTCAATAGTAATGGCCATAAGATGCTTCATTGCCGTTCTTCCAGCAGCAGGATATTATGCTAGCAGCGCTAAATAAAAGCCATCATTGAAATATATAATATAGTTACAAATCTAGTCTGTACATTTTGTTTAATGTCTGTTCCAATATTGTTCTTGTCTCTTATTTTTTCAAAGACTAGTATAACTATATTGCCTTATAAAGTTCAGTGATGGCTTTTATTGTGACAAAGAAAATCTGAGTGTTGCCAGCATAATATCCTGCTGCTAAAATAATGTTAACGAAGCCTGGTTTGCCCATTACTAACTGTCATTTATCACTGTATATATATTACAATGACACAATCATCAAAGATGAACCAGTCACCGAGGAAGAAGGTGGATCCTCACTGGTAGAGCCAGTAGTAATTGACACAGGAGCTGGAAGCATGCTTTGGCAAACAAAGATGATGCCTAAGTCACTTCTTAAATGAGATACGGAAGGAGCACGAGTACAGATTCATCAGGCAGAGGAACAAATCAATCCTACCCAACAATCGCAAACCAAAGCCAGATATCTGCCACCTAAAAGGAGGGCTTCAAAATGCAGGTCTCTCCACAAATGAACTCTAAACGTTCCTTATTTTGTTAACTATTGGAAAGTTATCCTTTTCATCATTTAAGAGTATGTTCAAAATATCCACAATGTATTTGTTTGTTTTTATTTGTTTGGGGTCAGGTGAGGAGTCTGACTGTTCCAAAGAAAAAATTGAATTCTTTTTTTCTGTCTCTTTAAATAAAAACACAGTGTCACCCGCTGGCTATTCTACATGTTGTTCTTTACATAGCTAGTAGCCTACATTGTGATATGAATTCTCATTAAAATCACTGGTAATCCAGATTTGGTAATCTTAGTTTGTATCTGGATCAGGCTGGTCCAATCCAATGTTGCTTTGAAAAACTGGCACAAAAGTAAGATGGATTACCTGATTCTGGATAGCAAAACATGCGATTTTTCCAAAACTGGATCTTTCTGATCCAAATTAAACTAATTGTCCCTGATGATCTGATGCTTCACATGCACACATCCTAAAGCCAGTCTACCTATCGATCACTGGAAATTGTGTGCATTTGTTCAGTTACAAGACCAAAAATAGTACATAGCCAAAGAGTTGCTTGTCATCCACCTATTGGTATTAGGTAACATTTTCACTGTTCGTATAACACATCATCTTTGTTTTTTTTGTTTTTTGTTTTAGGTTTTTATTACCTTTTAATGTGTAAATAAAAGCAATCACATCAGTAATATTTAGGATTTTTATTGATAAATGTATATTACTTTAAAATGTTCAGAGTATATTTACGCTGAACAGTTTCATACAGGAGTCTTCTGGATCAACAGGCTATACAAGACCACCACAACACCTGTCCAACTGATTCTTAGGAAAGGTCAAGTAAACTTGAACCAGGTAGCAGGTGTTATTTTACAGTCAGTGTTTCCAAATGAATGAGTGAGTTATACATGCTGTTATTGAAAGTAGTATAGTTAAATGAATGCACCGTGCAGACCTTCAGCCAACTGTACAGAAACATTTGTAGAAGTCATAAAATGATTGGTTGGTTTCTGACTGAAACTATTTTTATACTTGAAAAGCCAATGAAATTCCTAGTGAATCATGTTCTGATAACATATCTGCCCTCTGGTAAAACAGGTATCCTTGAAAGCATGTACACACAGCATGTACTGCAGACAAAACAATCATTATATTATCTCTATGGGACAAGACAGTGGAACCAGGACCAGGAAAACAAACAACAAATAATCAGACCTTCCTCAAGTAGGGCATATATCATCATCCCCCCCCAAAAAGGGACACCGACACACTTACATAGACAACTGATAGCCAAAGACCCAGGGGACAATGTACACATTCAGAGAAAGACTTTAGCATTAAGACAAAATGGTCTGAATTAGAAATACGGTCCAAACATTAGTCCAGCAAAGTGCATCTAACAGCAAAAGCTTAAATGCCGATTGGGCTAAAATAAATTGCTTGATGGAAACATGTTTTATCAATGACAAAGATTATATTTATTTGGTAAGCATTTCAGAGGCCATTAATGCAGCACCATCACTATGGTTAAAAAAAAAAGGTTTTCAGATGGTTATTATTGCGAATGGAGAAAACTTGTAACGCCTATCTGTAAATTAACATTAAAGAAACATATTGAAGTCATATTCCAATGTTATTAAGTGCAGAGCTGGGCATTGGCCAAGTACAGAGTGAGAATCTTCCAGACAAAAACACTGCGAGGATGGTCACCATTCAACACAGGAAGCCATTACATCATTACCAACATGTGTACAACACCCATGAACCAACTCGGCGATCCAGCGATTCAACCTATACCCACGCAAACTCTACGAGTATCCAGAACATTCCAAAAGGCGTTCCCCGGAGGCAACATTCAAGTGCCCCACCGCAGGAGAATTCCCAACAGATTCCATCAACACTCAAAAGGTTTTTGCAGGAGTATCCGTTAAACTCTCTATAGTGGAGTTACATGGTGAAGTGTCTTGTATAATCGTATTCTATTGTGGGGATGACAGCTTGGACAAATTTTAAGAAAATCAACAGATACCTGAAAACATTAGGTTAGGGGAAAATGTGTCGGTACTCAGGAATGACAAAACAGTATTAGAAATATCACATCTATTCACCATTCTTCTTAGCATAGCTTACATTGAAATAATGACAAAATAATATACTATATTTAAATACCTCTGAACTCTAAACTGCATTAAAAAAAAAATAAAAACTGATCCCACCCTATAATTCCATTAAAGGATACATATGAACTCCAAGTTCTCCACCCCCTTCGGCAACTGTTTCGATTATTTTTTTCATCACTTCAGCATGTCTGGAAAACAGCAGTGATAACATTAGCTTACACAATGTAGCCACTGGAATGGCATGGTAGCCCAGTGGTTAGACAATCCGAGTGACCAATAGGTTGCGGGATAGAAACCCAGAATCGGCAAAGTGAAGAATCTTTAGGTCCATCCCTGCTAAAAATAATAATAAATACATATAATCTCTTATGGTTCCTGTTTAAAAGGCACCTCAGCGCTGATCCAGCATCAGCTTTGCCTTTAGATAATAATAAAAAATAAGACAGACCACATAGTGATCACCACTCTTACTTTAACACACTGGGATTAAGTCTGAAATCTGCTGTGTTCACCTGCAGGGATGCACAGAGCACATGGCAGGCGGTGGCAGGTGGGGGTGGTTTTCAATGGTCACAGTCTTCTTCACATGATCCTGGCTGATGTCCTCATACATCTGATCGACTGTCAGAGGTTGTCTGTCCTGTTGGGAGAATGGTAAAACGGAACGTAGAACCCAGGAATCCAGTTTCCCCAGGTATGTCAGAGGCATCATTCATAGTTGTCAGAGCGCCAATGGGATTTATGCACTCAATAATATCCACATTGCCACCCAAAAAGACACAGCAGCATCTAATGACAAACTTGATCGCTAACTGTGAGCATACAATGTTTTCTTCCTGCATAACCTAGAAACCCAAAAATAATAAGCGGGTAACTTTGGGGAGTTGTTGGTATCATATTAACTCAGTGCTGCTCAGAGACCTCTTAAATATACAGTCAGTGAGTTACCTCATCATATCCAAAGAGCCAAAGCCGAGGAGTCTGGTAGTATTTGTCATATGTGATGTATAGGTCATAAGTTCGAGTTTGCAGGATGTCATCACTCCCAGCCTCTCCTGCTTTGGATTTTGAGGAGTCCACAATTTTACTGGTGTCCAGGGTAGCCTGATAACATGCAACAACAAAGAAAATAATGGAAAAATTTAGGATAGCAACACTTCCTGGAAACAAATACCACGTAACAGCAACAACAACAAAAAAAGGTTCACCAAAACACTGAAAGTTTATTGAAAATAAATAATTATAATATGCTCAACATTTTACCTCATCTGTTTCCAGAAGGCC
This sequence comes from Esox lucius, assembly GCF_011004845.1. NCBI lineage: Eukaryota > Metazoa > Chordata > Actinopteri > Esociformes > Esocidae > Esox > Esox lucius. Next base: position 13,601,100 of record NC_047590.1, read on the forward strand.
ACTTTCTTCATACTCTTGAGGACAGAACAAGGAACATACTCATTTAAGACTTAATTAACACTATGAATAATGTTGAAGAAATAACAAAGAGCATATGCACACGACATTATTGAAGTCCTCCAAGAGTAGAGATACCTTCCATATCTGCAGCCTCCTCATCTTCATCATCATCGTCGTCACCACCACCACCACCATTCCCACTAGCACCAGAGTTCACATTCATGTTCATATTGTCCTTTAAAAATAAAAGTAACATTTATTTGTGAGATGTCCTACGGTAGTATACATTTAAGATCAATAAATAGAAATGTTCATTATTATCAATGCAGACTTATAGGATTTTATTACATTTACACTAGGATTGAATTACATAAAAAGATTCCAGCTAATGTACCTTATTGTCCAATGAGATTTCTCGCACAGCCTCTGAGATTCCCCCCACACCTAAAATATGAATTTGATTCATAAACACATGGACAAACAAACCTGAATGTTAAGTTCCGTTTTAACTTATTCGTGAGACGGCTGTGCGAGGCAGATCAAGAACAACAAATCTAGTTAGAAAATGAAGCGCTGTCATTTGAAAAGCAAAAGTTGCCAACCTGAGTGGTGATAAGTGTCAACCCATCCTCCATCTCCATCATCTTCCTCTATGATGGCCTCCAGTTCATCACAATACTCCATCTGTTTACAACGCTTGTAGCAAGGAACTGCTCGCACACAAGCACACACTTGAATTAGCCAAACAGTAATAGTCTGAACAAAAACCCTGTCTGAAGAGGTTCACACAGTTCTTTGCTTACCGTTACGAGTTAATAGGAACTGCTTATCCTTGGGTAAATAGGGCTTCACCTTCTCCTCTTCCCCAGACACCCTGGAGGAATGAAAAGGATGTGACGTCTGGGACAAATGAACCACACGGTGGTCGTAAACCGTGCTGTAGTCGATGTTATATTTGGAGACAGCTGAATATCATTCCTGTGTTATGAACACCTCATCCCAGATGAACTTGGCTGTGCAATTAAGTGTAATTTAGCAGACTCCAATATCAGAGGTGGGTATGTACGGCCATTGAACTACCTGGATATTGCTCCTTGGATTTGGATGGTACTGAGCCATGTCCAGGGAGAGGGAGGGTACAAATTTGATTACTAGTAATATTCAAAGGAAATCTCACCATTTCCATGTCGGGCAGTGGTGAACCAGGTGATCTCCAGCAGCTACAAACTAAGCAGGAGTAAAGAAGATATTAAAAAGGAAGTTGTGACAGTTCAGTCAGATGACAATTACTCTGTGGGTCGAGGAAACTTACTTTTTGGTTTTACCACACACTTGCCCAAATGATGAAAGACTGCAAGCGTGCTTTCATTAGATATTTCAAAATGGACAAAAAAGTCAATTTGCTCACCTCTTCTGGTGTAATAACTCCGGTCTCCTTAAATTTAGATTCCTGTCAGAAATTACAAAGAAACCTGATTGTTAAGACGTTAGTTGTATTTTTTTTCAACTTTCTCATCCACTTTTGTTTGACAGTATAACTAGCTCGAATTATGTGTCAGTAGAGTGACTGTCTGAACAACCATTCATACTGAGGTTAGACATTCCATTCGTAATTGCTTCAAGGCCTCTAACTTTGACTGCCACATTGACTGCTCAAAGTGTTCTACTGGAATGATGTAAATTTTGCTAGCAAATAGTACAATGACAAGTTGATAAGACAATCATGTGTCAGAGCCAAAACAATGTAATGTAATATACTGCCTTTATACAACAGTACTACTATAAACAATTATTTGAAGTTATATTATGCAGATAATTTAAGAAATATAACTAGCTACGGTTGTGAATGCTTAGCTAATCAAGTAACACTTCCCGTTAATGCATCCTGATGGCGCTAGCATGTTAGCATCACAAGATCGCAAACGAGACAGCTAATTTACCTTACCTTCAATACTGGAGTGAAAAACTCGGCAACTCCAAGGGCCGTGCCTTTTACTGAATTAATGGCGTTCTGCATGTTAGCTATTGGATTGTCACCCTAACTGATCCGAAGCTGTTCAAACGCTTAAGGACCGTCGGTTTGCGGTTGTTCAGACCAAAACAAGCCTCTGCGTTTGGCAGCAACAGATCACATGACTCGTCATTTGAGGATCCTCTTCCGCTGTTAAAGTCTCGCAAGATTTGTATGGACAACTCAAGCTACAAAGCCTCGCAACGCACACAATACTAAGAATATGTAAGAAAGAAAATTTAAAACAAAATCTGTCGTTCATCACACTTTCTTGAGAAATACATTTTAAGAAAGTAAGTTGTAATTTAGTTGCAAATCATAACCATTAGTTTGAATTATCTATTGTGGTCTGAATAAAGAAACAGATCTTGCCTACATTGAGACATACGAGGCACGGGAGGACTACATCAACATGTTCGGGCTCGCCCCCAGTTAGAGGATGCAAGGTGCTTCAGTGCATTACATTTGAAACTGTATTATTTTATTCTGCCACAAAAAAGCCAAGAGTAACTGTATAGGCCCATTGACGTGTAGCACACCAACACAAGCAGTTCGCATCAGAGATCAGCGCAGTGCTCATTGTGCTTCCGAAATCCAAACGCCTGCCATCCTTGGTCATAGGTACAATGGGTGTAGCTTTGGATAATTTACTAGCTTCTCTGATACTTTACTGGCTACTCCCTTTGCCACCAGTTTTTCAAAATCCCACCTATCTTTGGATGAGGAAATGTACAGCCTGAGCTTGAAATAATTTTGGGGGCATTTTATGGTTGATGGCTGTGGGTATAGGGTACTCTCTCCATACTCCATACACCCAAAAACATTGTCATACTCTTTCCTAATGAAATTCAGATTTTCCCCATGATAAACCCCTGAGACCTCAATGGCAGTAAAATGATATAGTCTTCAGCAGCTAAAGCTTTTTCCTGAGCCACTCTGGTTGTCCTATTGTGCTCAACCAATAGATGCCACTAGAGGAACTCATATACAGCCCCAAATTGTTTTTGTCACACAGCATTCGTGACTCTTGAAGCATGCGCATTAGGTGCAGCCCAGTGCAGTAATTTATAACAATATTAATGACATTTCCAGTATTTATGAATATTAATGAAAAAACTGTCCAACATGTTCATGTACTCCTCATCTACAAATTACAAGGATTATCTTTAACAAATTAACAATAATTTACCCACAATGCATAGACATACAATTTCAATTAAATAATGAATATGGGCTTAGAGTGCAGTATCTCAGCTTTAATTTGAGGGTATTCACATTCAAACTGGAGGAAGGGTTTAGGAATGACATCTCGTTAATATGTAGCCCCCTCTTTTTGCAAGGGACCAAAAGTAATTGGACAAGTGCCTCAAAAGCTTCATGGACAGGTGTGGGCTCTTCCTTCGTTATTTCTTTATCAAATAAGCAGGTAAAAGGGCTGGGGTTGATTCCAGGTGTGGCATTTGCATTTGGAATCTGTTGCTGTGAACCCACAACATGCGGTCAAAGGAGGTTTCAATGCAAGTGAAACAGGCCATACTTAGGCTGCAAAAAATAAAAAATCTATCAGGGAGATAACAGGAGCATTGGACCAAATCAACAGTTAGGTACATTCTGAGAGAAAGAGAATGAACTGGTGAGCTCTGCTACAGAAAAAGGTGTGAAGGTCCACGGAAGACAGCAGTGGTGGATGATCGTAGGATCCTTTCCATGGTAAAGAAAAACCCCTTCACAACCTCCAGCAAAGTGAAGAACACTTTCCAGGAGGTAGGCATATCATTATTCAAGTATACCATGAAGTGAACACTTCACAAGAGCAAATACAGAGGGTTCAACACAAGGTGCAAACCATTCATAAGCCTCATGAATAGAAAGGCCAAATTAGACTTAACCAAAAAGCATCTAAAAAGCAAGCCCAGTTCTGGAACAGCATTCTTTGGATAGATTAAACTAAGATCTTCCTATGCCAGAATGTTAATAATAATAATAATAAATTGTATTTATATAGTGCTTATCTTGGACTCAAAGTCGCTTTACAGGGCAGGTAGATTATTAAAACAGAACAAAACAAAACAAGACAAGATTCAGACACCGATGAGAAGGGAAGGGGCCATGGGGCTACGGATAGGCAGAGGTGAAGAGATGGGTAGAAAAAAGTATGGAGAAGGCTTGGAATGGCTCTTGATCCAAAGCATACCACATCATGTGTAAAACACAGTGGAGGCAGTGTGATGGCATGGGCATGCATGGCATCCAATGGCACTGGGTCACAAGTGTTTATTGATGATATGACAGAACACAGAAGAAGCCTGATGAATTCTCAAGTGTGTAGGAATATATTGTGTACTCAGAATCAGCCAAATTCAGTGAAGTTGATTGACCAGTGATTCACTTCACAGATGGACAATGAACTCTTTGTATTTTCTTCCATTTTACTCCATATTTCCTCCATATTCATAGTCTTAGTCTCCCAGTCCCTGCCATTGGGAAGCATCTCCACTACATAATGCTCCAACCCCAATGTTTCACCATAAAGTACTTAGTCAGGTAATGAACATACCTTGTTTTTGTGCTCGGCATTCAGGACTAATTGTTACATTTTGGTCTCATCAAATGAGAGAATATTTTTTGAGTCTGACTGGCAGTCTTTCATGTGCCACGGGCAGGCCCTACATATGTCCTATACTCAGGAGAGGCTTCCAACTAGTCACTCTACCACAAAGGCCTGATTGTTGAAGTGATGGAGAGATGGTTGTCCTTCTGTTAGGTTCTCCCATTTCTGCAGAGAATCTCTTAGCTTTGTTAGAGTGGCCATTGGGTTCTTGTTTACCTTCCTGACCAAAGACCGTCTTGCCCTTATTGCAGTGACTGTAATCGGTTTTATTTCCTGTGTTTGACTCGTATGTCTGAGAATGGGAGGGTTCCAGATCATACTCTCTCACACTGTTCTGCCGTCCAGAAAAACTGTGGTGAGTCTGCACTTAGCCTAAAGTTCCCATAAAATGCCAAGGACATCCCTCTTACCACACCAATGTTTGGAAGAACAGATTTTTTGACCAAAATTGCTTCTGCTTAACTCTTTGTTGAGCAAGTACCTGAGTATGCTCTACAAACCCATGATTTTGGTAGTTTATCTAGCTCTCTCAGATAATATGATTTAGATATGATAGGATTTTATTCCTTTATTTCATGATCTAACCCATTAACATTCAAACTTACAGTTATCCACAAGTCTTCTAATTGATGTCCGAACACTTTTATATGAATGCAGTATACAGTGCCCAAACAAAGGACATCACACACACAAAAAAGTAGCTCCAACCAAACTTAACATAACACTCAATATTCCTTTGCCGAGAACATAGAGTCAAAGTGAATGTATTTTATTTGTCAAGTTCACCTGATAACATGCGTCATTCTGAACAATGAAATTCTTGTGACATGGCACGCGACATCTGTGTAGTAGACAATATGGACAATATGAATAGAATCATAAATCTTATAAACATATGTGTTGTAGTGCCGACAATTGGATACATTAAAATGTACTAATTTACATGAATCTACATAGAAAGTGACCAGCGCATATGAAGTGCACATGCGATCAATAGATCAGTGTTGCTGGTTGAGGAGCCTTATGGTCGGGGGGTAAAAACTGTTTTTGAGTCTGGAAGTGCGTGTCCTGATGCTCCAGTAACTTAGACCGGACGGCAGCAGTGTGAACAGACCATAGCCTGTGTGGCTGTAGTCTTTTATGATGTTCTGTGCTTTCCTAAGGCATTGTGTATGGTAGATGCCTTGCACGGTAGGGAGATGGCAGCCGCTGACTTCACCACCCTCTGGAGGGCCTTGCGGTCAGCTGTGGAGCAAGTGCCGTACCAGGCAGTAATGCAGCCTGAGAGGATGCTCTCAATTGTGCACCTGGAAGAGTTGGTTAGAGTTTTTGCAGACATGCCAACCTCTTTGATTCTATTTAGGAAGGATATTCGCATTTGGGATATTCAACATGTCTGCTTGCCTGGACAAGGTGTGGTCATTTTTCATGAACACACTGAGGAACTTGACGTCAGAGACTCTCTCTACTTCAGCTCCGAACAACATTGGGTGAACATCAGTGGGTGTAACTAATATTCAGTGGTCGTAACTTAATATTCAGGAACCCCCACATCATGTAACGCCCCAGACTTGTGCTCTGCAAATATGCCATAGGGTAGTTTGGGGTGAGACACCCCCCCTAAAATGAATGTCTATTTACAGACACAATATAGAAAAATTTAGAGAGGGTTTTTTTTAAGTTGAAGATGGCTATGCTTAGGGTAACATATTATGAAGTAAAATAAATGGCTTCAGTTGACGGATTAATGTGTATTTAATCCAATGTATTTTCTAGGAAAGGGGTATTTTTTCCAGCTACTGGGGTAAGATAACCCCCCCATGGGGTTATTTGCCCCCCCGGGAATCTTATCCCAATAGAAGATAATGCCTAAGGGATTTTAAGAATCAATCCATCGCTGTTAATTTACATCGCTTACATTTTCCATTCACGCCTTCTCAAACAGTTAAACTAAACTTATTATTGTTTACATAAGGCAATATTTTAAATCCCAGCAGTCTTTAAAATGAGACTCAGAAGAAAAAAAATGTAATAGTTGGCTGAGCAGGTGTGATGATACAGAGGAAATTTGTAGTTGATTAAGACTAGTGGCAGCCAGAGGAGGTGTTGAATAAAAGAATGGTGACATTATGTGGTTTTTGTGAGTTTTACATGGGATGGGGCGTGTTGCCCCATGTTAACCTATTGTAAAAACCCACAAAAAACTTTATCTCAACACACTACAACACCATGAATATATAACAAATGATAAACAAAATGATAAACAAAAGCACAAAATCACATCTGTCATTCATTATACTTTATTGAGAAATACATTTGGACACAGTAAATTAGTTGTACATCAGAACCATTACTTTGAATTATCAGTGCTAGTGAAACTAAAGTGCCAGTGAAATTTGAAAGGAAAAGCAAGCATAAGCAGGCAAAGCGACGGCGATATCAAGACAATTACATTCTGTATGGATTTATGTGTCTTGTGGTTGATGGGGATGCACATCCACAATGTGTAATGTGTTCGGAGGTACTAGGAATTGACAGTTTGATACCGTTGAAACTGAAGAGACATTTACACACCAAACACCCAACACACATTAATAAACAACTGCATTTTTTCGATTGTAAAGAGCAAGAATTGCATGGTCAAAAGCAAGCATTGACCACACAGACTACAACAATTTCCAAAGTCCAAGCTAAATCTTATGCAGATGGGGCTAGTGCTATGATGTGCTGTTGCATCTATTTAAAATGAGAGATCAAGTTTGACAATGCAATGACAACCAATCATTTACGTTGACTTATTGGACTATTGAAGAGGTACTTTCAGGAAGAGAAACACAAAAACCACGACTGGATCTGACAGCGGTTTATCAACGCCACTACCACTGGCAGCAACCTGTCATCAGAACTACAGGACTCACTGCTGGACCTATTCAGTGACAGGGACCTGCCAGCAGCCTTTATCTCAACCCTGTTGAATGAATCCTGGCTGTCAATTGATGGCGAATACCAGGAATACATTAAAAACAAACAACGGTCACCACTCACGGTAGTAGAAGTTGAACTATGTTCATCACTATCAAGCATGAAGCCCAGAATACAAAGGCTGTTCCCAGTGTCAGGCTCATCCAACTCATTAATTGAGTAAGTACACAAAGTTATAAACACTCTATGTAAACACTCCTAAAACCTGATTGCGTCCTTCCAGCTCAGGCAGACGGTCCCCGAGGTCTCCTACCTCCACATCAGTCCTGATGCTGAAGTCTCTGGGCTTTACGACGATCATAGGGCCAGGCATTTAGCCTACAAAGTTGAATAAGTGTATGAAGTGAAATGGCTGTTACTTGTGTACAGGTATTAGCCCAGAATACAAAAGCTGTGTTCCCAGCGACAGACTTATCCATGTAATTAATTCTAAGTATGGAAATGTATTAGGTTAGGCCTACCAATTGTGAAATAAAATGTATGTAGTAAAATGCTAACCAATTTCTGAAGGCCTATGTGTTAGCGCAAGATATTAAGGCCTGTGTTAGGGCAATATATAAGAGCATGTATGACGGGTTTCGGGAGGGTGGCGCAAGCTGTGACTCAAATGCACAGGTGGGGCCTGAAACAAAAGGTTAGGGAACCCCTGTACTATACCATCAAATATAAGTGGAAGAATAAATGTAATGTATGCATAGCAAGTGTGCTGTATGTGTATGTTTGTGTGTGTATGTGTGTGTGTGTGTGTGTGTGTGTGTGTTTGTATGTATGTGCGTGTGTAGCCGTTCTCCATTACTTCCTCATACAGCACATCTTAGGTAGCAGCCACTGAAGGAATCTGTCAAAAACCAGAAGACATTGGTTACATGGAGAACTGGCAGTTGGTCCATGCATCAGATCTGCTATGCTGGCCTGGCTGGTCATGTGGATGAAAATCATGTAGAAAAAGACTAATTGGTGTTGATTTCCATCAAATGTTCATATTCAACATGAATGTCCCCTATATTGCAATTCAAATTTTCTCTTTGTGTCCTCACCTCTTCCTCAGACTGATTTTGTCCTTTTTGATGTGCTTTTTCTCCTTGGCCCCCACAACCTTCTCCTGCTGTCTCTCAATGGCTTTCCCCTTCTTTCGTTTTCTGTGTTTTTTAGCCTTCTTGATGTCTTTGACAGTTTGGTTTGTCTCATGGGGCTATATGTAGAAAAGAAACATACTCAACGTACAGTTAACTCAACAGAAGTTGTGAGTTCCCCTAGGTGAACAGTTTTAGGATGTTTCCACTTCCCCGTTCCTAACCTTAACCATTTGGTGAGACAAGGCAAAAATGATCCAAGACCAGCATCTAGGGAAAACTTCATTACAACCCTCCATGACAACCCGTTTCTCCTTCCTGGAACTCACCCGTTGGGAATCTCTGGCAAGTTCCACAAGAAGCTTCCTGCCCTTTTCACTCACATTAGTGATGGGAGCCAGGCGTGCCCTATTTGGGTGAGGGATGTACTCAATAGTGGCCAAGGAAGCAAGGGTGTGGCTGGGAGGGGTCATTGGGCAGGGGATATCCTGTGGGGAGGGAGCAAAACCTATGCTATTCAACTGAATGTCTCCAATTTGAACAACATACAGATAAACTCTATAAATGTAAGGCTCTGAGAAAGAGTAACTCACAAAGCTCTGGACCATTTTGGTGTTCTCAGGACTGAGTGTGTTCTGGCATTTTCCTAAAACCTGATTGCGTCCTTCCAGCTCAGGCAGACGGTCCCCGAGGTCTCCTACCTCCACATCAGTCCTGATGCTGAAGTCTCTGGGCTTTACGACGATCATAGGGCCAGGCTTCTGGTCTGTCCTCCCTCTGTCTCTCATCTCTTCGCCCTTCCACCTAGACAGCAACTCCCCAATCCATCTGAAGCACCCACCATGCTTCTTCTGCCTTTCTCCCTGAGGCCGGGAGATGTCCCCTCCACCGCTGAACTTCTTTAGGCCTTCATCCGGGAAGTGCTCGATGGAGACCGGGTTTTCATTTACCCTCAACAGGATGTCCTCCTGGGTGTTGATCGACTGTTGCTCCTTGTTCAGGTGTTCCTCCAGGGGCTGGCCAGCGGGGACCACATCCGTCTGGAGGGACACCTCTTTCAGGGTGCTCACTGAGGCAGGCAAAGTGCTGTTGGGCTGTTTTGCTGCTGCCACACAAATCTGTTTAAAAAATGCAGTCAAACACATTGAGCTGTTGAGGTATGACATGGTATGATTGGGGCCACTCACATATCTGGATGCTTACATATCTACACACACGCCAAACAGTTAAAGCCTACCAGTTGAGGCAGTTTCAGAAAAGCTGAGTTCATGTCTGACTTTCCTGGAGTATCTGAATCGTACTCAGAGATATTGTAGTCATCATCAATCTGTAGGTCAGAGGGCATTGGTCACCATCCAATCTCCACACTCAGAGAGTTACTTAAACACATGCTATCGAACTTACAAGAAAGTCTGACTCATTGAAGGAACAGATCGAAAGATTATCGTTCTGGTCCAGAACTGCTCCTACTTTATGCTCATCCTTCATGTTTTCAGATGCAGCCCAGCTTTCATAATCCTCATCATCACTCTGTAGGTCAGAGGGTATTAGTCACTGTCCAATCTCCACACTCAGAGAGTTACCTAAATACATGTTACCGAACTTACAAGATAGTCGGACTCATTGATGGAACTGATTGAAAGATGATCGTTCTGGTCCAGAACTCCTCCTATTCTGTATTCATCCTTCATGTTCTCTGATGCTGACCTGCTTTCATCAACCTCATTGTTGCTCTGTGGACCAGAGGAGCCAGCTAGTCAGTTGTAGATCATTTCTTTACAGTGGCGTAACACAAGAAAGACATGGTAAAACTCTCTTACCTCACGTGCACAGACAATGAAAGTTTTTTGGGAGTCGTTGGATTGCACTGAGGAGCACCTCTCCTCACGTGATGTCCCCATCACCCGAGTCAACCTCCCAGACTGAGGACATAGACAGAGACAAGTGCTCAGGGCCACCATAATGTACAGCCATTGGCCAGGATGTGGATAGTGAATGTTCATTTGTATTGAAGCTTCCACAACATTAGGAGGTGGTTTGGTTAAATAGAAAGATGGATCTATCTGGCGTGTCTCAGTATGGGTACAATAGGGAAGTCTGACCTGGCAGGGAGTTTCTGGTTTGATGGCAGAGATACACTGGTTTAATTGCACAAATCTGACCCCAGATTGACCACAGATTGTGATGATGGGCTGAGAACAAAATATGAACAGATTTGTCATAGTTTTGCTCATATTCAAAAAAATTAATTCAAATGCAGTTCAAATGATTTATAGCTAAATCAATAAGGAATTGAATGTACTTACAGGCCTGTTGTGGGTCTTCACACAGGCTGACTGTGGAGATGACAAAATCAAATGAGGTTACTATTTGTGTTTAGTTTGTGTTGAAAATGCAGTTTATAGACTAATATGTATAAATGTAACGTATTGTTTTCAGGTCGAATTTGCTCGGATCGGTTTATAAACCTTAAGAATGAAATAATAGACATGGAACACACCGAAAACCTTGAATATTACTTGATATTTACCGAATAAGGTCGCCGCCGTAACGCTCTTCTAATTCTCTTATCGTTGTGATCCATATTGCTTACTGATGAATGATCGCCTTCGCTCATGATATTATATTCGATTCAGTGTGACGTTTGCCAGAAAGTTTTTATTACGTTGACAATGCGCCTGGTTTACTGTACAGCCAGTGAAATTGCGGACGCGTCATAATCCCTGTAAAACATACAGGCAAAATGTGATACTGGCTCTTTTCGCATTTCACCATTCATTTATTATCCCATAAATCATTAAAAAAATATCAAAATAAGGTCTGTGTTTTGTTTAGACTTGACCCTGCTTGGCGTTTTGATAACAGTGTCAAATCTCGACAGGGCAAGGTGCCTATTGTTAACATATTTGCTTCAATTAACTCAACAAAAATATCTTCGCTTATTTAGTAAGTATTGACAAAAGTTTAAATGGCTAGGTGGTGTACGCCGACACGATACCTAATTTGAAGTGGATCTAAAAATCCCCTTTGGACAGTACTTCTTTTGTGCAGTAGTGTTTTATGGGTATATGAATCATAATATTTCGGTCCGTTGCTCAGTGCAATTATTGTTTCAATAAATAAAACATACAGCTAGTTAACTTTTGCTCTGTTAACATGCAGGCCAAGAATAAATAAGATTTGCTATGCCAAGCATGGAGCAGATTTTTATTGAAGGAACTCTTTGTATTTTCCTCCATATTTCCTCCATATTCATAGTCTTCCAGTCCAGGCTACTGGGAAGCATCTCACCTACATGATGCTCCTACCCCCATGCTTTACCAGAGAAATAGTATTAGTCAGGCAATGAGCATACCTTGCCAGACATAGCGATTGGTATTCAGGATTAATTGTTCAATTTTGTTCTCATCAAACTTGTAAATATATTTTTTTGACAGGCTGTCTTTCATATGCCACAGGCAGGCCCTACATATGCCTTATACTCAGGAGTGGCTTCCATCTAGTCACTATACCATAAAGGCCTGATTATTAAAGTGCTGCACAGATGGTTGTCCTTCTGGCAGGTTCTCCCATCTCTGCAGAGAATCTCTTAGCTTTGTTAGAGTGGCCATTGGGTTCTTGTTTACCTTCCTGACCAAGGTCCATCTTGCCCTTATTGCAGTGACTGTAATCGGTTTTACTTCCTGTGTTTGACTCGTATGTCTGAGAACGGGATGGTTCCAGATCATACTCTCTCACACTGTTCTGCCGTCCAGAAAAACTGTGCTGAGTCTGCATAAAATAAAATGCCAAGGACATCCATCAACGTTCCTCTCACCACAAGTAATCTGTCACAATGTTTGGAAGAACAGATTTATTGACCAAGAATGCTTCTGGTTACTCTTTGTTGAGCAAGAACCTGAGCATGCTTTACCACCCCATGATTTTGGGAGTTTATCTAGCTCTCGCAGTTAAATGGATTGAGATATGATAGGATTTCATTTCTTTGTTTCATGTTTAACCCATTAACATTCAAACTCACAATTTTCCATAAGTCAAATATTCCAGTTGATATCTCAGAGAGTTTTATATGAATGCAGTACAGAGTGCCCAAACAATGGACATCACACACACAAAAAAGTAGCAATTGATCATAAATGGGAGCACTAAATATATGACAACACTAAATATTCCTTTGCTGGGAACATAGTCAAAGTAACAGTCTTTTATTTGTCAAGTTAACATGTGTCATTCTAAACAATGAAATTATTGTGACATGACACACGACATCTGCATAGTAATTAAGAAATAAATAATGCTAAAATAATAAAAGAAAATACAAATCATATAGAACAATAGTGACCAGAAGCAATTTCAAATATTGTAGAAATGGGAATATGCACAGTATGAATAGACATCTTAAATCATATAAATATAATTCCTGTAGTGCCCATAATTGGATACATTAAAATGTACTAATTTAAATGAATCTACATAGAAAGTGACCAGCGCATATGAAGCGCACATGCGATCAATAGATCAGTGTTGCTGGTTGAGGAGCCTTATGGTCGGGGGGTAAAAACAGTTTTTGAGTCTGGAAGTGTGTGTCCTGATGCTCCAGTAACTTAGACTGGACGGCAGCAGTGTGAACAGACCAAAGCCTGTATGGCTGTAGTCTTTTATGATGTTCTGTGCTTTCCTAAGGCATTGTGTATGGTAGATGCCTTGCACGGTAGGGTGATGGCAGCCGCTGACTTCACCACCATAGACATAATAAAGAGTAGACGCCGCATTGGCTGCTGGGGCGCGAGAAATACGGCCCCCATGTTTGACCGGTCATACTCCTATTTGCGTAGCAGCAGAAGCAACCATGCCAGAGCACTGTGGAGCATACTCCTGCTCAAATCGGCGGACCATCGAAAACAGGGCTCGGGGGATTACTTTTCACAAGTAAGATTTAACATTACCGTATTATTGGTTGTATTTTGTGACTAGAATATTACCAGAGAGTTGAGAAGGAGCAAGGATCTTTGATATTACTGTACTGAAATCGTATCCAGCTTTACTGCACCAGCCGGTGTTCACCCAGCGAACTGAGACTTGATAAGTCATATTCTATAACACTGACTTAGATTACAACTGAATCAAGAATGCTATTGTAGAAATAAAGCAAATATTACTGGTATAACATTGGCCAGCTAATTATATATTCATATAAATAAAAGACGGTATTATCATTGTTGTGCAGTACTAGTTTAGCTAGTAACTTAGTATTTTGGCGGTAGCTTCACTATTTTCAGAATCAAGTAACTTTTTTCAGTAGTAGTAACTCCTTTATTTACCAAGTAGCTTGGCCACACAAGCTACTTTTCTTGTCATGTGAAATTAGCACAACTTAAAGTAGCTTCCTATGTAATGAACTAGCCTACTGCTGCGTTTGTGTAACTTTTTTTTTTATATATATATTTTTTTTGTGTTTTGTGTTACTTAGCTTGCTACATTTGACTGGGTGGTAGATTTTGTGTAGTGAAGCTTTATTCATGACAGAGTAACTAATAGCTTAGCTCACTGCAATTTCCAAGTAACTTGCCCAACACTGTATTATTCACGTGTAATTCACCCTAACAAAACTAAGTTACCTCTCATGTCTCATACCCACCACACTTAAAATAAAGGCAACAGAACATCTGATAGTAGAATGGTTTTCAAACAAGCTTATTATTTGGTTCAGCGGTATGTGCTCACCTACAGGTTCAGCCAAGATCACTTGGAGCTCCTATTTAATTCAATCAGAGCGTCAGGTAGGGTTGGTGTTCTTTTAATTACAATTTTGAAAATATACCTAATGAATATCTTTATGTCTTGTGAGTAATGTATGTATTGTGTGCCTGTTTTCCATATAAGGAGGCTGTAATAACAATCCATCGGCACTTCCAGGCCATCTTCCGCCGCCTGATGGTTCGGTGTGGTGTCTCACCTGTGTAAAGCACTATATAAATTATAATGTATTTTTTTTAAATTATTATTTTAATAAGGTGCTGAGTGCTGCAGAGAGGGTGATCCGCCAAGCTTCACCAATGCCAGCTCCTAAGGTGTCGACAGTCACAGACATCGTCCGGGAGGAGATTGGAACGGAGGATGTTTTTCTGCTTGGGGAACACATTGAGGAGACTCAGTTTGGCATCGACAACCATCATTCTGACTTGTTGTCATTGGTTGTGTCTGTGTTTCTCAAAATAAGGCTGCACCACATTACCAAACTCACCTCTCTTGAGCTGCAGAAAGGGAGCACGAGGAAGAACTGTCCTCTTTCAGGGGTTTTAGAGCGTGTGCATGTGTGTGGTTCCACGACAATTCAAGACTTTAATCCTAAATTCCAGCATCCCAAAACTAATTCTAAGCTTTATCTGTACTTTAACCTTACTCATCACACATAGTATCTTTATGTCATATCTGTCATCATTCTGACAAGATTAACACTGAATCTGAAAGCAATGGCTTAAAACTGCCTGAAAACAGTGGTCTGTCACATTTTATGTGAATACTGCTGTAAGTGTTGTTGGGTCTGTAAATACCTCTGTTTGTTTGTGTTTCATGACCTCTAGCCTCATGGTGTGTGTCTCCAGGAATCCAAATGTTGGTCTCCTTTGCCTTACACTAAGTTTGTGAGCTTGTGTATAATGAAGTTTATCTTTACATGATGTCCTTGTTATTGTCTTAGCCCTGATCCCTTTCCCTCTGGGTTCTGAAAAGCACTTGTAACTGTGTTTTGAAAATTGCTACATTAATTACGTTTGCAGACTTTTCAAGGGAGTTTCAACAAAGTAAATGTGTAGTTTAAATAAAAACAGTCACTTTTCATTTCATCCTGCTATTTTAGACTGGGACCCATGTGAGTATGTTGGGATGGGGGCTGTGAAATGAGAGAGAGAGAAATATATATTTCTGACTTTACTGCCACTATTTACACATTAGGTGTTTCAATCAGAATGATAATCAAACTGGAAATGTTCCTGTTTTTCTCCCTTTTTGGGGATTATGTTCACAGTTTTGATGAATATAAAACTATGAATATTAAAATATGCCGAACCATGTGTCCTGTATCATAGCTACATGTATGACCTTTGCAGCAAAAAAACCTGCGTGAAAATCAGTAAGGTATTCACTGAGGTATGATTAATTAAATGCGCTGACAGGTCGTTTCACCTGCCAAAACAGATTACATTGAGTGGAGCAGCTGACTGGTCCAAGATGGCGGTCCCACGGCTCGTCAGCGCCAGTAGGCAGTAGTGGTCGATGTGGCGTCTATTCTTTATTATGTCTATGTTCACCACCCTCTGGATATTCGCATTTGGGATATTCGCCATGTCTGCTTGCCTGGACCAGGTGTGGTCATTTTTCATGAACACTGAGGAACCTGAAGTCAGAAAATATAGTTGGCAGCCAGAGGAGGAGTTGAATAAAAGAATGGTGACATTATGTGGTTTAAGTGAATGTTACATGGGATGGGCAGTAGCGTACCGTGGGCTTTCAGTCAGGGCCTTCCGTAACGACTGTACCATCATCCTTATTTTCAGTGTTTCTCTTGATTCAATGAAAAAGCTGACTAAACTGACCATATGACGACTTACTGTACTACTTTGCGTTTTGGTGTACTGAAAAGGGATCTTATGTCCGTTTTTCTCTTCTCTGTCATTTTATCTGGGCAGCAACACAAATCTTTAACTTCAGATGTCTAAGTATAGGCTTCAATTAGGTTCATAGGTACACCACGCGTTCATATTATAATAAAAAAATGTAAACATTAGGTTTCGTCTGGGACAGAGGATATATATTTAACAGCAACAAACCCACTGATCAGCCACTTAACATCATATTTATCAAAGCACAACCTGTAGATCTTTAATATTAACCCTAATATCAGTTCACAGATAACGTTAGGCTTATTGCCGTGGTAACGTTAGTTGCAGTGGCCAGGTGCATTTCTAGCCAACAAGCTATTCAACAAGCTAGGTAACGTTACATTATATTACACTAAACATAGCGAACTTTTATGTCATGACTAATTTATTAATTACTCAGCATCATTTCTATTTGAGAAAAGAAAAACTTCATCCGATGTTTAATGTGAATAAAATAGCCTTGAACCGCCTACTTACTACATTCCACAACTAGCGTTACTGTACCGAATCCAACTACAGTATGTGGTTCTCTCGCCCATGCTCTCGCTGGACCGGTAAGGCAGGCAGTGGAACAAACCACTGTGAGGCAAGGGAGGGGGGACTAAAACATTTCTACATTTAAAAAGCATTATTTGGGGTTTGTATCGTTTTACTACTATCAAGTATATTTAAGTAAATATCATTATATTATTTACAATACAAATCATTGTTTTTAAGGATATTGTTGGGGGGGGACAATCCTAAAACGGGCGGTCCTGACCCCCAACCCCCCTGGGATTTCCGCCCTTGGCTGTACATCACTGAGCATTGCTCTGAGTCTGCCCAGGTCAAACTGTACGCTGTAGGTCTCATCCAGGCTCCTCAGCTCTGTTTCGGGAACTGTCTGCTTGAATTTGGTAAACAGCTGTGCGTCCAGCAATGCAACTAACAGTAGTCGCTTGTGATCCTCAAATCGATTCCTGATTTGCGTGATGATGCTGTCGATTAGCACTGTGTGTAGCTGTCTGTAGTGCGCGTGCGGGTCTGTTCGGCCTCTAGCTGCGCTCGGCTGTCCCGCGGCCTCCCCGGTCCTCTCATAGATGGCATCACATTTTCCACGCTCACCTTCAAGACTATGGCAAAAATCCCCAATTCTGGCCAGACTGAACTGCACGTCTAAGCTCTTATTTAGCAGTATTCCAAACAGCACATCAGCAAAGTCAAAAATGCAGATGAAAGTAAAGAGAAAAAAACAGAGCTAAAAGCTTTTCAACTGTGACAAGTGTCCTGATGCACAATGTACCGTTTCACGGTCCAAATCCTCCGCGTGATCGAGGATGTGCTGGAAAGCCTCAACCAGCTCAGCTCTTTTGTCGTGGACTGTGCCCACCAACCTGGAGTTGAAGTTCCATCTCACCTGAGAGACCCGCGGCAGCCGCCTCTCGCAAAACTCATCCAGCAGTTTTGTTGGCTTGGGAGAACGTGTAAAAATACAGACAATCCTCCCAGATTCGCAAAAAAAATCTTCCAGTAATTTCTTTTTGATGCTCCCAGAGACATCACAAGATTTAATGTGTGTGCATAACAGTGCACTTTAAACAGAGTCTGAGGGATTTCTTCTTTTACGCGCGCCTGTACGCCATTAAGTCCCGATGACATTACAGCGGCTCCGCCATAACACTGTGCCACTAACTTAGTTTCGCAATCGTAGCTGCCAACACTTTAATTATTGAAGCTGCTAGATCATGAGCTCGTTTTCTTTCTGTGACATCCTCAAACTTTAAAAATCTCTCTTTTACTCCGGTGTCAGTAACGTAGGCTACCAAAGTACAAATGACAGCGGTGCAGTGTTGCTGAAATCTGTGGTCTCATCCACCATAACTTCAGTATGTCCCGGTTTTTTTTCACTCTCTCATTGTGCAGGTTTGTTTCTCGTCTCTTGTCTCTGCTCATCCAGTTGCAAATCCACCCTGGACTCACCAAAGTTCTTCAAATGTAGCACCATTGTGAGGTGTCGCTCGGATGTCTGATGTTTGATAGCTGCCTTGGTGAAACTATTAAGGTTGTTAAAACCTGTGGTGTTCCATGTTCCCTCACTGGTATTAAAAAGCAAACAAGGCCAGCAAAATAGCTTGTTATGCTCGGTGCTAGCTGTTAGCCAGTCAAGTGCCGCACAAAACCTTTGCCAGCCTTGGTCAGCCCATCCATAGACATCTTATTTAAAGGCTAGACGTCTCAAGGCGCACTCACTTCCGGCATCACCGGTGGCCATCTTGTCACAGGCAGGCTTCCTGTCGGGCTCTGTGGTACCTAATATAAGGTGAGTGATCAGCACTAACACAAATACTCTTATCTCGCTGAAACCTTGACGGATTTAGAAACAGTTTGGTTTCTTACAAACGTTATTAACGTGGCTATAATTCTGAATGCTTGAAAATGTTGAAATCACAGGTTTTCTATTCTAAAAACGTCTAAATCGTGCAGCATAGTTGGATCACGGCTACTTGCGCAAGTTATCAAGGCAGTTATCACAAACGAGCTGTTCGATTATAGAGGTTTTACTGACACCAATAATGATTTTATGACAACTAATCTTTTGTCTAAATTACAATATTTGTGGATGTGGTTGTAGTTATTTGCTGGCTAATAACAATAAGCTTTGAGTGAGACCTATGGCAGCTAACGTTACAGTTTAGCTGCTAACGAGCAAAGTTGCACATGCTTTTCAATCCATTTGGTTCCTGCGTTGCTTGAAGGACAGCAATATGTCCTGACCTACATGTTCAGCCAGGACCACTTGGAGCTTCTCTTCAACTCCATCAGAGTATCTGGTAGGGTTCATAATTTATATTTACCAGCCGCAACACTAAGTGACTTGTATTGTTTTCAGTTTGTCGGTCCATATGTTTTTTTACTTTTGGTAACGTGTTTTCTGCAGACATACACCCTAACCCTAAGACATACACAATACCTGGAAGTGTCACAAACCTTTTTGAGTATTTAGAAAAATGCCTGTGTTTGACTATTTGTTTGCAGAACTTATCGTCACTGATAGTCTGAATTGTATGATAATGTCATTCAACCTATTTTATGTGGAAAGATCATTCAGGGGTGGCTAGTTCTAATTAGTCTTTTTTTGTAAAAATGTTTTAAGCATAAAACATTTTAAAGCATGTATTGAATATCTGTGTACAATTCTTGTATGTCTTTTTTTTTCCTTAAACGAATAACAACCCTAATGCCAGCCAGTTCAAGTACATCTTTAGGATGTAAAGCTGATGGCCCAGTGTGGGGTTGTTAAACCATGCAGAGGCAATGTGACGGCACAGGATGACACAGAGTCCCTACCAGCTGTCATCGACACCTCTACAAGCCTGTCAGCTGTAGATGTGTCCTCTGCAGCAGGAGGAGAAGATCTTCCATCCCCGTTTGCTGACATTCCTGCCCTAGTACATGATCACAGCTACCTTCCCATCCACTTCGATGGTCTTGTGGACAACGCTGTCATGTACATTTCAGGTGAAGGCTAACTGAAAGTCGATTTTCCCTATAACCAAAAGTGCCAATAGTCACAATCTGGGGAAAAACAATCTCATGATTGTCCAAAAAGGGAAGTGTTCCCTTAATTACCCCATGCTTATTAATGATTATTGTTATTAGTTATGATATTACTAACTAACATTTCAGGATTTGTTGTGCGACAGGCTCTGAGGAAGCTGTCGTGTGATGTCTGCCGTGCCAGCCTGGTGACATGCTGCATCTGCCATCAAGGACCAGAGCTACCACATGCTGAATTTAAAAAACAATGGAGGTCTGGTGATTCCATCAGAGGGAACCATGAGTGTCATCAGGGCAGCAGAGTGGGTCATTCGGCAGTCATCAGGCAGTACCAGACGATCACAGCCCATCAAACTGCTTGAGGTTGTTTACATTGTCTGAAAAAGGATCGGTTCAGAGGATGTTTGTGTTGGAATAGACAGTATGGGATAGACATCCACCACCATAGGCTGTTAAAAATAATTCTGCCCCTGTTTTTTAAGTTAAGGCTGCACCACATCGCCAGAATTACAATCCTCAGCTTACAGAGCAACAACATGCGACAGAAACTTAATAAAACTGTCCTTTGCAAAGAGCATTAGCCCAAGGTATGTGTTTTCAAGGTACTGTCCTCTTTTACTTCAACAGTAGTGTAGTGCTCTCTACAGCATTTATTTATTTGTGTATATATAAATGATTTATTTATATTTGTAAAGGGGAATCATTTACCTATTTTTTGTGTGCAAATAAATGTCACTCTTATAATAGTTTATAGTGTACGATTTGGGCGTGTCCGACCATAAGGCGATTTCAATGGAGCTACCCATTCTGTCCTCCGTCAGAAATTCTAGCAGACAAATCAGTTTCAGGAACCTTAAAAACATCGACCCAGTCGCTCTAACTACTGACCTCCGTCATCTCTCCGCTGTCAACCCCCTTTCAGTCACTAAATCTGTGGATCTCTATAATTCGTCACTCAGCGTCATCCTGGACCGTCATGCCCCAGTCAAGTCCAAAACCGTCACCTTCACACGCTCAGCCCCCTGGTATACCAGTGAGCTGCGACTACAGAAGAGAAAAGGGCGTGTCCTTGAACGGCGGTTCAAGGACTCAGGACTTGCTGTTCATAAGCTAGCGTACCGGAAACATCAGAGGGCCTACAGCAAGTCTCTCAGTGACACACGGTCCCGGTTCTACTCCAACATAATCAACAATAGCCCTGGTAACTCAAAGCAACTATTTTCAACCATAAATCAGCTTCTCAAACCCCAGATCCCCTTACACTCAGATAACACGCAGGAGCGTTGCAACAACTTCATCTCCTTTTTCAAAAGAAAGGTTGAAAACATCCGCTCCATGCTCTCCAGTACCCCTGTCCTCCAGCCACCCGCTGTACCTGCTCTGTTGCACCCGACCACTCTTCTCCCAAGTCCTTCTGCCTCCCCTGTTACATCCACTGAATCCCATGGGACTACCCAGCTCCTCAGTCCCATGGGACTACCCAGCTCTGTGGAATGCTCTCCCTGTTCATCTAAGGGCCCCACAAACTGTGGACTCTTTTAAAAAGGGCCTGAAAACCCATCTTTTTAGAAAAGCCTTTTTTGTTTAATTGTGTTATTTTAATGTCGCTGTTCTATGCTTTTAGGCTAATGCATTGTAGCACTTTGAGGTCATTTAATTGATATAAAGTGCATTATAAATAAAATTTATTATTATTATTATTATTATTAAAATAGAGACTTGTGTAATTATTCCATATTTTTTGTAGTCATTCTATATCAGAACCCCTGACATACAATCCAAATAGTCTACAAGTAACATCAGTGTTACCTTTCATTTGATTTGATTTCATTATGCTTCTACACGAAGAGGTTGCACCACAGTAAGCATTTTATTGTCAGCATTTTGTCTGACAAAGTCCTATGGGGAGTTTCCATAGGGCATTTTACAATACGCATGACCATACCTTGGCAAATAATGGTCTAAAGTACTCAATTTCATTCTATATTGATCTGCTTTTGCACACAGCTTCACAAGACCTGGTGCTAGGGCTCAGTTGTTTCTAAAGTCGTATCAAGTGACCTAGAGGGCTGAAATGTGGTCAGTTCAGAGATGCTTGTTATCCGGCATAAAGAAAAAACATATACTAATTAAAAATATTTTATAATAGTACAAAAGTGTATATGTTTTGTTGCCATTCTGTAGCCTATTTATTGATTTAACATACATGCCTTGTTTGTATATTCATTACACCTATCTGGTTCTGTTGAAGGATATTTTCATATGGAAGTCCATGGTTTTAATGGTTCATATGTATGCAGTGTCATAACTTTATCTCTGACGTTTATAACAAACCAAACCGTTTGAAAGTCGGTAGAAAAATTTGCAAGTTATGGTTATTTAAAAGTACATGCACCTTAAAACACAATGTTACAAGTGAGCGAGCGGCCTGGGGCAAGATGGCCGCCATGTGCTGACGTCGACCTCCATTAGCCTTTAGCGCGGACAAGGTATCTAGCCTTTATATATGATGTCTATGAGCCCATCCAGCTTAGGTGTAGGCCTTCCTCTTAAAATTATTTATTTCTTCTCTCCAAACGATCGCCTTGAAAAAGGCACATGAAGGAGATCGGATCGTTAGGAGGTCTGAAGGCCGCAGCCATAGCATAGTTCACTCCTGGTTCACTCACAACCCGCTAAAAGGTTCAAACTTCGTTGATGACATCAGCGGGGGCTAGCGTCGACACAACGTCGGGCCCCTAGGGCGTTCTGTCACTACGCATCAACATTTGATTTGCTGATGACACACGTCAGTCAAAGTTATAATCAAATGGGAAATGGCAGTTCAATGAAAGTAGCGATGCTACTAGTGCTGGTCATGGATGTATTAAGAGCTGGTCCACGGAGCTGTGATGCGTTTTTGATGACATGGAAAATCCAGCTACTCAGAAAAAATAACCATATTCTTTTCGTAACATACTGAAAAAGCAATAGATTTTTTAGACACATTCATTTAATTATGAGAAAATATATTTTTGATTTTAACAGTGACAGCAGAGATGGCCTTGATGGCCCTATTGTAGAAACCCACAAAAACCTTTATCTCAACACACTACAACACCATGAATATACAGTACAGGCCAAACGTTTGGACACACCTTCTCAATCAATGCGTCCTCTCAATGAGCTTCATGAGGAAGTTACATGAAATGGTTTTCACTTCACAGGTGTGCCTTGTCAGGGTTAACTAGTGGAATATTTTCTATTATTAATGTGGTTGGGACCATCAGTTGTGTTGTGCAGAAGTCAGGTTGATACACAGCCGACATAATTCATATTATGGCAAGAAGCAATGAGCTAAGTAAAGAGAAACGAGTGGCCATCATTACTTTAACAAATGAAATGTCAGTCAGTCTGGAAAATTGCGAAAACTTTGAATGTGTCTCCAAGTGCAGTCGCAAAAAACCATCAAGCGCTACAACGAAAAATGGCTCACATGAGGACCGCCCCAGCAAAGGAAGACCAAGATTCACATCTGCTGCTGAAAAATGAATAGATTTTTAGACACATTCATTTAATTATTTTAACAGGGCCAGCAGAGAAGGCCCTGATGGCCCTGACAGCCCACCACTGGGTTACCCTATTGTAAAAACCCACAAAAACCTTTATCTCAACGCTCTACAACACCATGAATATATAACAAAGAAAATGATAAACAAAAGCACAATATCATATCTGTCATTCATTATACTTTATTGAGAAATACATTTGGACACAGTAAATTAGTTGTACATCAGAACCATTACTTTGAATTATCAGTGCCAGTGAAACTAAAGTGCCAGTGAAATTTGGAAGGAAACGCAAGCATAAGCAGGCAAAGCGACGGCGATATCAAGACAAATACATTCTGTATGGATTTATGTGTCTTGTGGTTGATGGGGATGTACATCCACAATGTGTAATGTGTTCGGAGGTACTAGAAACCGTTGAAACTGAAAAGACATTTACACACCAAACGCCCAACACACATTGATAAACAACTGCATTTTTTCGATTGTAAAGAGCAAGATTTGCGTGGTCAAAAGCAAGCATTGACCACACAGACTACAACAATTTCCAAAGTCCAAGCAAAATCTTATGCAGATGGGACTAGTGCTATGATGTGCTGCTGCATCTATTTGAAATGAGAGATCAAGTTTGACAATACAATGACAACCAATCATTTACGCTGACTTATTGGACTATTGAAGAGGTACTTTCAGGAAGAGAAACACAAAAACCACGACTGGATCTGACAGTGGTTTATCAACGCCACTACCACTGGCAGCAACCTGTCATTAGAACTACAGGACTCACTGCTGGACCTATCCAGTGACAGGGACCTGCCAGCAGCCTTTATCTCAACCCTGTTGAATGAATCCTGGCTGTCAATTGATGGCGAATACCAGGAATACATTAAAAACAAACAACGGTCACCACTCACGGTAGTAGAAGTTGAACTATGTTCATCACTATCAAGCATGAAGCCCAGAATACAAAGGCTGTTCCCAGTGTCAGGCTCATACAACTCATTAATTGAGTAAGTACAAAAAGTTATAAACACTATATGTTTATACATTAAGTTGTTCTGGCATTTAGCCTACAAAGTTGAATAAGTGTATGAAGTGAAATGCCTATTAATTTACACATGTACAGGTATTAGCCCAGAATTCAAATGCTGTGTTCCCAGCGACAGACTTATCCATTTAATTAATTCTAAGTATGGAAATGTATTAGGTTTGGCCTACCAATTGTGAAATAAAATGTATGTAGTAAAATGCTAACCAATTTCTGAAGGCCAATGTGTTAGCGCAAGATATATAGGCCTGTGTTAGGGCAATATATAAGAGCATGTAAGACGGGATTCGGGAGGGTGGCACAAGCTGTGACTCAAATGCACAGGTGGGGCCTGAAACAAAAGGTTAGGGAACCCCTGTACTATACCATCAAATATAAGTGGAAGAATAAATGTAATGTATGCATAGCAAGTGTGCTGTGTGTGTATGTTTTTGTGTGTATGTGTGTGTGTGTGTGTGTGTGTGTGTGTGTGTGTGTTTGTATGTATGTGTGCCTGTGTAGCCGTTCTCCATTACTTCCTCATACAGCACATCTTAGGTAGCAGCCATTGAAGGAATCTGTCAAAAACCAGAAGACATTGGTTACATGGAGAACTGGCAGTTGGTACATGCATCAGGTCTGCTATGCTGGCCTGGCTGGTCATGTGGATGAAAATCATGTAGAAAAAGACTAATTGGTGTTGATTTCCATCAAATGTTCATATTCAGCATGAATGTCCCCTATATTGCAATTCAAATTTTCTCTTTGTGTCCTCACCTCTTCCTCAGACTGATTTTGTCCTTTTTGATGTGCTTTTTCTCCTTGGCCCCCACAACCTTCTCCTGCTGTCTCTCAATGGCTTTCCCCTTCTTTCGTTTTCTGTGTTTTTTAGCCTTCTTGATGTCTTTGACAGTTTGGTTTGTCTCATGAGGCTATATGTAGAAAAGAAACATACTCAACGTACAGTTAACTCAACAGAAGTTGTGAGTTCCCCTAGGTGAACAGATTTAGGATGTTTCCACTTCCCTGCTCCTAACCTTAACCATTTGGTGAGACAATGCAAAAATGATCCAAGACCAGCATCTAGGGAAAACATCATTACAACCCTCCATGACAACCCATCTCTCCTTCCTGGAACTCACCCGTTGGGAATCTCTGGCAAGTTCCACAAGAAGCTTCCTGCCCTTTTCACTCACATTAGTGATGGGAGCCAGGCGTGCCCTATTTGGGTGAGGGATGTACTCAATAGTGGCCAAGGAAGCAAGGGTGTGGCTGGGAGGGGTCATTGGGCAGGGGATATCCTGTGGGGAGGGAGCAAAACCTATGCTATTCAACTGAATGTCTCCAATTTGAGCAACATACAGATAAACTCTATAAATATAAGGCTCTGAGAAAGAGTAACTCACAAAGCTCTGGACCATTTTGGTGTTCTCAGGACTGAGTGTGTTCTGGCATTTTCCTAAAACCTGATTGCGTCCTTCCAGCTCAGGCAGACGGTCCCCGAGGTCTCCTACCTCCACATCAGTCCTGATGCTGAAGTCTCTGGGCTTTACGACGATCATAGGGCCAGGCTTCTGGTCCGTCCTCCCTCTGTCTCTCATCTCTTTGCCCTTCCTCTTAGACAGCCACTCCCCAATCCATCTGAAGCACCCCCCATGCTTCTTCTGCCTTTCTCCCTGAGGCCGGGAGATGTCCCCCCCACCGCTGAACTTCTTCAGGCCTTCATCCGGGAAGTGCTGGATGGAGACCGGGTTTTCATTTACCCTCAACAGGATGTCCTCCTGGGTGTTGATCGACTGTTGCTCCTTGTTCAGGTGTTCCTCCAGGGGCTGGCCAGCGGGGACCACATCCGTCTGGATGGACACCTCTTTCAGGGTACTCACTGAGGCAGGCAAAGTGCTGTTGGGCTGTTTTGCTGCTGCCACACGAATCTGTTTAAAAAATGCAGTCAAACACATTGAGCTGTTGAGGTATGACATGGTATGATTGGGGCCACTCACATATCTGGATGCTTACATATCTACACACACGCCAAACAGTTAAAGCCTACCAGTTGAGTCAGTTTCAGAGAAGTTGAGTTCATGTCTGACTTTCCTGGAGTATCGGAATCATACTCAGAGATATTGTAGTCATCATCAATCTGTAGGTCAGAGGGCATTGGTCACCATCCAATCCCCACACTCAGAGAGTTACTTAAATACATGCTACCGAACTTACAAGAAAGTCTGACTCATTGAAGGAACAGATCGAAAGATTATCGTTCTGGTCCAGAACTGCTCCTACTCCGTGCTCATCCTTCATGTTTTCAGATGCAGCCCAGCTTTCATAATCCTCATCATCACTCTGTAGGTCAGAGGGCATTAGTCACTGTCCAATCTCCACACTCAGAGAGTTACTTAAATACATGCTACCGAACTTACAAGAAAGTCAGACTCATTGATGGAACTGATTGAAAGATGATCGTTCTGGTCCTGAACTCCTCCTATTCTGTGTTCATCCTTCATGTTCTCTGATGCTGACCTGCTTTCATCAACCTCATTGTTGCTCTGTGGACCAGAGGAGCCAGCTAGTCAGTTGTAGATCATTTCTTTACAGTGGCGTAACACAAGAAAGACATGGTAAAACTCTCTTACCTCACGTGCACAGACAATGAAAGTTTTTTGGGAGTCGTTGGATTGCACTGAGGAGCACCTCTCCTCACGTGATGTCCCCATCACCCGAGTCAACCTCCCAGACTGAGGACATAGACAGAGACAAGTGCTCAGGGCCACCGTAATGTACAGCCATTGGCAAGGATGTGGATAGTGAATGTTCATTTGTATTGAAGCTTCCACAACATTAGGAGGTGGTTTGGTTAAATAGAAAGATGGATCTATCTGGCGTGTCTCAGTATGGGTACAATAGGGAAGTCTGACCTGGCAGGGAGTTTCTGGTTTGATGGCAGAGATACACTGGTTTAATTGCACAAATCTGACCCCAGATTGACCACAGATTGTGATGATGGGCTGAGAACAAAATATGAACATATTTGTCATAGTTTTGCTCATATTCAAAAAAATTAATTCAAATGCAGTTCAAATGATTTATAGCTAAATCAATAAGGAATTGAATGTACTTACAGGCCTGTTGTGGGTCTTCACACAGGCTGACTGTGGAGATGACAAAATCAAATGAGGTTACTATTTGTGTTTAGTTTGTGATGAAAATGCATTTTATAGACTTATATGTATAAATGTAACGTATTTCTTACAGGTCGAATTTGCTCGGATCGGTTTATAAACCTTAAGAATGAACTAATATACATGGAACACACCGAAAACCTTGAATATTACTTGATATTTACCGAATAAGGTCGCCGCCGTAACGCTCTTCTAATTCTCTTATCGTTGTGATCCATATTGCTTACTGATGAATGATCGCCTTCGCTCATGATATTATATTCGATTCAGTGTGACGTTTGCCAGAAAGTTTTTATTACGTTGACAATGCGCCTGGTTTATACTGTACAGCCAGTGAAATTGCGGACGCGTCATAATCCCTGTAAAACATACAGGCAAAATGTGATACTGGCTCTTTTGGCATTTCACCATTCATTTATTATCCCATAAATCATAAAAAAATATCCAAATAAGGTCTGTGTTTTCTTTAGACTTAACCCTGCTTGGCGTTTTGAAAACAGTGTATAATCTCGACAGGGCAAGGTGCCTTTTTTTTAACATATTTGCTTCAATTAACTCAACAAAAATGTCTTCGCTTATTTAGTAAATATTGACAAAAGTTTAAATGGCTAGGTGGTGTACGCCGACACGATACCTAATTTGAAGTGGATCTAAAAATCGCCTATTGGCGGTATTCCATTTGTGTCGTAATGTTTTATGGGTTTATGAATCATAATATTTCGGTCCGTTGGTCAGTGCAATTATTGTTTCAATAAATAAAACGTATAGCTAGTTAACTTTTGCTCTGTTAACATGCAGGCCAAGAATAAATAAGATTTGCTATGCCAAGCATGGAGCAGATTTTTATTGAAGGAACTCTTTGTATTTCCCTCCATATTTCCTCCATTCATAGTCTTCCAGTCCAGGCCACTGGGAAGCATCTCACCTACATGATGCTCCTACCCCCATGCTTTACCAGATAAATATATTTTTTTGACAGGCTGTCTTTCGTATGCGGGCAGGCCCTACATATGCCTTATACTCAGAAGTAGCTTCCATCTAATCACTCTACCATAAAGGCCTGATTGTTGAAGTGCTGCAGAGAGGGTTGTCCTTCTGGCAGGTTCTCCCATTTCTGCAGAGAATCTCTTAGCTTTGTTAGAGTGGCCATTGGGTTCTTGTTTACCTTCCTGACCAAAGACCGTCTTGCCCTTATTGCAGTGACTGTAATCGGTTTTACTTCCTGTGTTTGACTCATATGTCTGAGAACTGGGTGGTATCGAATCATACTCTCTCACACTGTTCTGCCGTCCAGAAAAACTGTGCTGAGTCTGCATAAAATAAAATGCCAAGGACATCCATCAACGTTCCTCTCACCTCAAGTAATCTGTCACAATGTTTGGAAGAACAGATTTATTGACCAAGAATGCTTCTGGTTACTCTTTGTTGAGCAAGAACCTGAGCATGCTTTACCACCCCATGATTTTGGGAGTTTATCTAGCTCTCGCAGTTAAATGGATTGAGATATGATATGATAGGATTTTATTTCTTTGTTTCATGTTTAACCCATTAACATTCAAACTCACAATTTTCCATAAGTCAAATATTCCAGTTGATATCTCAGAGAGTTTTATATGAATGCAGTACAGAGTGCCCAAACAATGGACATCACACACACAAAAAAGTAGCAATTGATCATAAATGGGAGCACTAAATATATGACAACACTAAATAGTCCTTTGCTTGGAACATAGTCAAAGTAACAGTCTTTTATTTGTCAAGTTAACATGTGTCATTCTAAACAATGAAATTATTGTGACATGACACACGACATCTGCATAGTAATTAAGAAATAAATAAAGCAAAAATAATATCAGAAAATACAAATTATACAGAACAATAGTGACCAGAAGCAATTTCAAATATTGTAGAAATGGGAATATGCACAGTATGAATAGACATCTTAAATCATATAAATATAATTCCTGTAGTGCCCATAATTGGATACATTAAAATGTACTAATTTACATGAATCTACATAGAAAGTGACCAGCGCATATGAAGTGCACATGCGATCAATAGATCAGTGTTGCTGGTTGAGGAGCCTTATGGTCGGGGGGTAAAAACTGTTTTTGAGTCTGGAAGTGAGTGTCCTGATGCTCCAGTAACTTAGACCGGACGGCAGCAGTGTGAACAGACCATAGCCTGTGTGGCTGTAGTCTTTTATGATGTTCTGTGCTTTCCTAAGGCATTGTGTATGGTAGATGCCTTGCACGGTAGGGTGATGGTAGCCGCTGACTTCACCACCCTCTGGATATTCGCATTTGGGATATTCGCCATGTCTGATTGCCTGGACCAGGTGTGTTCATTTTTCATGAACACACTGAGGAACTTGAAGTCAGAGACTCTCTACTTCAGCTCCGAACAACATTGGGTGTAACTTAATATTCAGGAAACCCCATATTAACTGACCAATGGCAAACATCAGTGGGCGTAACTAATAGTTTGGGGTGAGACACCCCCCCTAAAATGAATGTCTATTTACTGACACAATATAGAAACATTTAGGGAGGGTTTTTTTGAAGTTGAAGATGGCTATGCTTAGGGTAACATATTATGAAGTAAAATAAATGGCTACAGTCAACAGATTCATTTGTATTTAATCCAATGTATTTTGTAGGAAAGGGGTATTTTTTCCCGCTACTGGGGTAAGATAACCCCCCATGGGTTTATTTGCCCCCCAGGAAATCTTATCCCAATAGAAGATAATGCTTAAGGGATTTTAAGAATAAATCCATCCCTGTTTATTTACATCACTTACATTTTCATTACACATCTTTTCATTGAGTTAATCTAAACTTATTATTGTTTAAATAAGGCAATATTTTAAATACCAGCAGTCTTTAAAATGAAACTCAGAAGAAAACATTTTAATAGTTGGCTGAGCAGGTGTGTGTCACGTTTGTAGATTAGGAGACGGAGGCAGGCGCAGAAGGTTGAGGGTTTCCCCTTTTTATTTAACAAAAAATAAAGAGAACCAAACAGAGTGCCGGGCACTGCAGAAATACCCCCGAGTTCAGGGGTTCAAAGGCGCGCGCCACGGCAAGGCAAGGCGCGCGCCACGGCAAGGCAAGGCGCGCGCCACGGCAAGGCAAGGCGCGCGCCACGGCAAGGCAAGGCGCGCGCCACGGCAAGGCAAGGCGCGCGCCACGGCAAGGCAAGGCGCGCGCCACGGCAAGGCAAGGCGCGCGCCACGGCAAGGCAAGGCGCGCGCCACGGCAAGGCAAGGCGCGCGCCACGGCAAGGCAAGGCGCGCGCCACGGCAAGGCAAGGCGCGCGCCACGGCAAGGCGCGCGCCACGGCAAGGCGCGCGCCACGGCAAGGCGCGCGCCACGGCAAGGCGCGCGCCACGGCAAGGCGCGCGCCACGGCAAGGCGCGCGCCACGGCAAGGCGCGCGCCACGGCAAGGCGCGCGCCACGGCAAGGCGCGCGCCACGGCAAGGCGCGCGCCAAGGCAAGGCGCGCGCCAAGGCAAGGCGCGCGCCAAGGCAAGGCGCGCGCCAAGGCAAGGCGCGCGCCAAGGCAAGGCGCGCGCCAAGGCAAGGCGCGCGCCAAGGCAAGGCGCGTGCAAACATGACAGGCATACACACACAATGACCAACAATAACAGGGAGAAAATGGCTGAACTAAATACACTGAGAAACGAGGAGAACAGAAACAGGTGGGGGCTAAAACACAGGTGAAATGAATATACCGATTAACTGAAACAAGAACAGGAAAGACCATACAAGGACAAGACAAGGACACACAGAAAACACGAAGTGGAATTATCCCTTCAGGAAGGGACCGTTACAGTGTGATGATACAGAGGAAATTTGTGGTTGATTAAGACTAGTGCCGGCCAGAGGAGGAGCTGAATAAAAGAATGGTGACATTATGTGGTTTAAGTGAATGTTATATGGGATGGGCAGTAGCGTACCGTGTTCTTTCAGTCAGGGCCTTCCGTAACGACTGTACCATCATCCTTATTTTCAGTGTTTCTCTTGATTCAATGAAAAAGCTGACTAAATTGACCATATGACGACTTACGGTACTACTTTGCGTTTTGGTGTACTGAAAAGGATCTTATGTCCGTTTTTCTCTTCTCTGTCATTTTATCTGGGCAGCAACACAAATCTTTAACTTCAGATGTCTAAGTATAGGCTTCAATTAGGTTCATAGGTTCACCACGCGTTCATATTATAATTAAAAAATTATCTTGCGTCCTCCACATAAATATTAGTTTTCGTCTGGGACAGAGGATATATATTTAACAGCAGCAAACCCACTGATCAGCCACTTAACATCATATTTAGCAAAACATAACCTGTAGATCTTTAATATTAACCCTAATATCAGTTCACAGATAACGTTAGGCTTATTGCCGTGGTAAAGTTAGTTGCAGTGGCCAGGTGCATTTCTATCCAAAAAGCTATTAAACATGCTAGGTAACGTTACATTATATTGCACTAAACATAGCGAACTTTTATGTCATGACTAATTTATTAATTACTCAGCATCATTTCTATTTGAGAAAAGAAAAACTTCATCCGATGTTTAATCTGAAAAAAATAGCCTTGAACCGCCTACTCACTACATTCCACAACTAGCGTTACTGTACCGAATCCAACTACAGTATGTGGTTCTCTCGCCCATGCTCTCGCTGGACGGGTAAGGCAGGCAGTGGAACAAACCACTGTGAGGCAAGGGAGGGGGGACTAAAACATTTCTACATTTGAAAAGCATTATTTGGGGTTTGTATCGTTTTACTACTATCAAGTATATTTAAGTAAATATCATTATATTATTTACAATACAAATCATTGTTTTTAAGGATATTGTTGGAGGGGGACAATCCTAAGACGGGCGGTCCTGACCCCCAACCCCCCTGGGATTTCCGCCCTTGGCTGTACATCACTGAGCATTGCTCTGAGTCTGCCCAGGTCAAACTGTACGCTGTAGGTCTCATCCAGGCTCCTCAGCTCTGTTTCGGGAACTGTCTGCTTGAATTTGGTAAACAGCTGTGCGTCCAGCAATGCAACTAACAGTAGTCGCTTGTGATCCTCAAATCGATTCCTGATTTGCGTGATGATGCTGTCGATTAGCACTGTGTGTAGCTGTCTGTAGTGCGCGTGCGGGTCTGTTCGGCCTCTAGCTGCGCTCGGCTGTCCCGCGGCCTCCCCGGTCCTCTCATAGATGGCATCACATTTCCCACGCTCACCTTCAAGACTCTGGCAAAAATCCCCAATTCTGGCCAGACTGAACTGCACGTCTAAGCTCTTATTTAGCAGTATTCCAAACAGCACATCAGCAAAGTCAAAAATGCAGATGAAAGTAAAGAGAAAAAAACTGAACTCAAAGCTTTTCAACTGTGACAAGTGTCCTGATGCACAATGTACCGTTTCACGGTCCAAATCCTCCGCGTGATCGAGGATGTGCTGGAAAGGCTCAACCAGCTCAGCTCTTTTGTCGTGGACTGTGCCCACCAACCTGGAGTTGAAGTTCCATCTCACCTGAGAGACCCGCGGCAGCCGCCTCTCGCAAAACTCATCCAGCAGTTTTGTTGGCTTGGGAGAACGTGTAAAAATACAGACAATCCTCCCAGATTCGCAAATAAAATCTTCCAGTAATTTCTTTTTGATGCTCCCAGAGACATCACAAGATTTAATGTGTGTGCATAACAGTGCACTTTAAACAGAGTCTGAGGGATTTCTTCTTTTACGCGCGCCTGTACGCCATTAAGTCCCGATGCCATTACAGCGGCTCAGTATGTCCCGTTTTTTTTTCACTCTCTCATTGTGCAGGTTTAGCTCTCGTCTCTTGTCTCTGCTCATCCAGTAGCATATCCACCCTGGACTCACCAAAGTTCTTCAAATGTAGCACTATTGTGAGGTGTCGCTCGGATGTCTGATGTTTGATAGCCTTGGTGAAACTTTTAAGGTTGTTAAAACCTGTGGTGTTCCATGTTCCCTCACTGGTATTAAAAAGCAAACATGGCCAGCAAAATAGCTGGTTACGCTCGGTGCTAGCTGTTAGCCAGTCAAGTGCCGCACAAAACCTTTGCCAGCCTTGGTCGGCCCATCCATAGACATCTTATTTAAAGGCTAGACGTCTCAAAGCGCACTCACTTCCGGCATCACCGGTGGCCATCTTGTCACAGGCAGGCTTCCTGTCGGGCTCTGTGGTACCTAATATAAGGTGAGTGATCAGCACTAACACAAATACTCTTATCTCGCTGAAATCTTGACGGATTTAGAAACAGTTTGGTTTCTTACAAACGTTATTAACGTGGCTATAATTCTGAATGCTTGAAAATGTTGAAATTGCAGCTTTTCTATTCTAAAAACGTCTAAATCGTGCAGCATAGTTGGATCACGGCTACTTGCGCAAGTTATCAAGGCAGATATCACAAACGAGCTGTTCGATTATAGAGGTTTTACTGACACCAATAACGATTTTATGACAACTAATCTTTTGTCTAAATTACAATATGTGTGGATGTGGTTGTAGTTATTTGCTGGCTAATAACAATAAGCTTTGAGTGAGACCTATGGCAGCTAACGTTACAGTTTAGCTGCTAACCAGCAAAGTTGCACATGCTTTTCAATCCGGTTGGTTCCTTTGTTGCTTGAAGGACAGCAATATGTCCTGACCTACATGTTTAGCCAGGACCACTTGGAGCTTCTCTTCATCTACATCAGAGTATCTGGTAGGGTTCATCATTTATATTTACCAGCCGCAACACTAAGTGACTTGTATTGTTTTCAGTTTGTCGGTCCATATGTTTTTTTACTTTTGGTAACATGTGTTTTCTGCAGACATACACCCTAACCCTAAGACATACACAATACCTGGAAGTGTCACAAACCATTTTGAGTATTTAGAAAAATGCCTGTGTTTGACTATTTGTTTGCAGAACTTCTCATCACTGATACAGTCTGAATTGTATGATAATGTCATTCAACCTATTTTATGTCTTTTTTTGTATAAATGTTTTAAGCATAAAACATTTTAAAGCATGTATTGAATATCTGTGTACATTTCTTGTATATATATTTTTTTCCTTAAACGAATAACAACCCTAATGCCAGCCAGTTCAAGTACATCTTTAGGATGTAAAGCTGATGGCCCAGTGTGGGGTTGTTAAACCATGCAGAGGCAATGTGACGGCACAGGATGACACAGAGTCCCTACCAGCTGTCATCGACAACCTCTACAAGCCTGTCAGCTGTAGATGTGTCCTCTGCAGCAGGAGGAGAAGATCTTCCATCCCCATTTGCTGACATTCCTGCCCTAGTACATGATCACAGCTACCTTCCCGTCCACTTCGATGGTCTTGTGGACAACGCTCTCATGTACATTTCAGGTGAAGGCTAACTGAAAGTCGATTTTCCCTATAACCAAAAGTGCCAATTGTCACAATCTGGGGAAAAACAATCTCATGATTGTCCAAAAAAAGTGTTCCCTTAATTTCCCCATGCTTATTAATGATTATTGTTATTAGTTATGATATTACTAACTAAAATTTCAGGATTTGTTGTGCGACAGGCTCTGAAGAAGCTGTCGTGTGATGTCTGCCGTGCCAGCCTGGTGACATGCTGCATCGGCCATCAAGGACCAGAGCTACCACATGCTGAATTTAAAAAACAATGGAGGTCTGGTGATTCCATCAGAGGGAACCATGAGTGTCATCAGGGCAGCAGAGTGGGTCATTCGGCAGTCATCAGGCAGTACCAGACGATCACAGCCCATCAAACTGCTTGAGGTTGTTTACATTGTCTGAAAAAGGATCGGTTCAGAGGATGTTTGTGTTGGAATAGACAGTATGGGATAGACATCCACCACCATAGGCTGTTAAAAATAATTCTGCCCCTGTTTTTTAAGTTAAGGCTGCACCACATCGCCAGAATTACAATCCTCAGCTTACAGAGCAACAACATGCGACAGAAACTTAATAAAACTGTCCTTTGCAAAGAGCATTAGCCCAAGGTATGTGTTTTCAAGGTACTGTCCTCTTTTACTTCAACAGTAGTGTAGTGCTCTCTACAGCATTTATTTATTTGTGTATATATAAATGATTTATTTATATTTGTAAAGGGGAATCATTTACCTATTTTTTGTGTGCAAATAAATGTCACTCTTATAATAGTTTATAGTGTACGATTTGGGCGTGTCCGACCATAAGGCGATTTCAATGGAGCTACCCATTCTGTCCTCCGTCAGAAATTCTAGCAGACAAATCAGTTTCAGGAACCTTAAAAACATCGACCCAGTCGCTCTAACTACTGACCTCCGTCATCTCTCCGCTGTCAACCCCCTTTCAGTCACTAAATCTGTGGATCTCTATAATTCGTCACTCAGCGTCATCCTGGACCGTCATGCCCCAGTCAAGTCCAAAACCGTCACCTTCACACGCTCAGCCCCCTGGTATACCAGTGAGCTGCGACTACAGAAGAGAAAAGGGCGTGTCCTTGAACGGCGGTTCAAGGACTCAGGACTTGCTGTTCATAAGCTAGCGTACCGGAAACATCAGAGGGCCTACAGCAAGTCTCTCAGTGACACACGGTCCCGGTTCTACTCCAACATAATCAACAATAGCCCTGGTAACTCAAAGCAACTATTTTCAACCATAAATCAGCTTCTCAAACCCCAGATCCCCTTACACTCAGATAACACGCAGGAGCGTTGCAACAACTTCATCTCCTTTTTCAAAAGAAAGGTTGAAAACATCCGCTCCATGCTCTCCAGTACCCCTGTCCTCCAGCCACCCGCTGTACCTGCTCTGTTGCACCCGACCACTCTTCTCCCAAGTCCTTCTGCCTCCCCTGTTACATCCACTGAATCCCATGGGACTACCCAGCTCCTCAGTCCCATGGGACTACCCAGCTCTGTGGAATGCTCTCCCTGTTCATCTAAGGGCCCCACAAACTGTGGACTCTTTTAAAAAGGGCCTGAAAACCCATCTTTTTAGAAAAGCCTTTTTTGTTTAATTGTGTTATTTTAATGTCGCTGTTCTATGCTTTTAGGCTAATGCATTGTAGCACTTTGAGGTCATTTAATTGATATAAAGTGCATTATAAATAAAATTTATTATTATTATTATTATTATTAAAATAGAGACTTGTGTAATTATTCCATATTTTTTGTAGTCATTCTATATCAGAACCCCTGACATACAATCCAAATAGTCTACAAGTAACATCAGTGTTACCTTTCATTTGATTTGATTTCATTATGCTTCTACACGAAGAGGTTGCACCACAGTAAGCATTTTATTGTCAGCATTTTGTCTGACAAAGTCCTATGGGGAGTTTCCATAGGGCATTTTACAATACGCATGACCATACCTTGGCAAATAATGGTCTAAAGTACTAAATTTCATTCTATATTGATCTGCTTTTGCACACAGCTTCACAAGACCTGGTGCTAGGGCTCAGTTGTTTCTAAAGTCATATCAAGTGACCTAGAGGGCTGAAATGTGGTCAGTTCAGAGATGCTTGTTATCCGGCAGAAAGAAAAAACATGTACTAATTAAAATTATTTTATAATAGTAATTTTATTATAATAGTACAAAAGTGTATATGTTTTGTTGCCATTCTGTAGCCTATTGATTTAACATACATACCTTGTTTGTATATTCATTACACCTATCTGGTTCTGTTCAAGGATATTTTCATATGGAAGTCCATGGTTTTAATGGTTCATATGTATGCAGTGTCATAACTTTATCTCTGGCGTTTATAACAAACCAAACCGTTTGAAAATCGGTAGAAAAATGTGCAAGTTATGGTTATTTAAAAGTACATGCACCATAAAACACAATGTTACAAGTGAGCGAGCGGCCTGGGGCAAGATGGCCGCCATGTGCTGACGTCGACCTCCATTAGCCTTTAGCGCGGACAAGGTATCTAGCCTTTATATATGATGTCTATGAGCCCATCCAGCTTAGGTGTAGGCCTTCCTCTTAAAATTATTTATTTCTTCTCTCCAAACGATCGCCTTGAAAAAGGTACATGAAGGAGATCGGAAAAAGGGTCGTTAGGAGGTCTGAAGGCCGCGGCCATAGCATAGTTCACTCCTGGTTCACTCACA
This sequence comes from Esox lucius, assembly GCF_011004845.1. Taxonomy (NCBI): domain Eukaryota; kingdom Metazoa; phylum Chordata; class Actinopteri; order Esociformes; family Esocidae; genus Esox; species Esox lucius. The sequence goes on from NC_047590.1 coordinate 13,638,839, forward strand.
ACCCGCTAAAAGGTTCAAACTTCGTTGATGACATCAGCGGGGGCTAGCGTTGACACAATGTCGGGCCCCTAGGGCGTTCTGTCACTATGCATCAAAATTTGATTGGCTGATGACACACGTCAGTCAAAGTTATAATCAAATGGGAAATGGCAGTTCAATTAAAGTCTAGCGATGCTACTAGTGCTGGTCATGGATGTATTAAGAGCTGGTCCACGGAGCTGTGATGCGTTTTTGATGACATGGAAAATCCAGCTACTCAGAAAAAATAACCATATTCTTTTCGTAACATACTGAAAAAGCAATAGATTTTTAGACATTCATTTAATTATGAGAAAATATATATTTGATTTTAACAGTGCCAGCAGAGATGGCCCTGAGGGCCCCTATTGTAGAAACCCACAAAAACCTTTATCTCAACACACTACAACAAAATGAATATACAGTACAGGCCAAATGTTTGGACACACCTTCTCATTCAATGCGTTTTCTTTATTTTCATGACTATTTACATTGTAGATTCTCACTGAAGGCATCAAAACTATGAATGAACACATATGGAATTATGTACTTAAGAAAAAAGTGTGAAATAACTGAAAACATGTCTTATATTTTAGATTTCTCAAAGTAGCCACCCTTTGCTTTTTTGATAGCGCTCCAAACCCTTGGTGTCCTCTCAATGAGCTTCATGAGGAAGTTACCTGAAATGGTTTTCACTTCACAGGTGTGCCTTGTCAGGGTTAACTAGTGGAATATTTTCCCCTATTAATGGAGTTGGGACCATCAGTTGTGTTGTGCAGAAGTCAGGTTGATACACAGCCGACAGCCCTATTGGACAACTGTTGGAATTCATATTATGGCAAAAAGCAATCAGCTAAGTAAAGAGAAACGAGTGGCCATCATTACTTTAACAAATGAAATGTCAGTCAGTCCGGAAAATTGCGAAAACTTTGAATGTGTCCCAAGTGCAGTCGCAAAAACCATCAAGCGCTACAATGAAAAATGGCTCACATGAGGACCGCCCCAGCAAAAGAAGACCAAGATTCACATCTGCTGCTGAAAAATGAATAGATTTTTAGACACATTCATTTAATTATTTTAACAGGGCCAGCAGAGAAGGCCCTGATGGCCCTGACAGCCCACCACTGGGTTACCCTATTGTAAAAACCCACAAAAACCTTTATCTCAACGCTCTACAACACCATGAATATATAACAAAGAAAATGATAAACAAAATCACATCTGTCATTCATTATACTTTATTGAGAAATTCATTTGGACACATTAAATTAGTTGTACATCAGAACCATTACTTTGAATTATCAGTGCCAGTGAAACTAAAGTGCCAGTGAAATTTGGAAGGAAACGCAAGCATAAGCAGGCAAAGCGACGGCGATATCAAGATGATTACATTCTGTATGGATTTATGTGTCTTGTGGTTGATGGGGATGCACATCCACAATGTGTAATGTGTTCAGAGGTACTAGCAATTGACAGTTTGAAACCGGTGAAACTGAAGAGACATTTACACACCAAACACCCAACACACATTGATAAATAAATTTTTTCGATTGTAAAGAGCAAGATTTGCGTGGTCAAAAGCAAGCATTGACCACACAGACTACAACAATTTCCAAAGTCCAAGCAAAATCTTATGCAGATGGGGCTAGTGCTATGATGTGCTGCTGCATCTATTTGAAATGAGAGATCAAGTTTGACAATAAAATGACAACCAATCATTTACGCTGACTTATTGGACTATTGAAGAGGTACTTTCAGGAAGAGAAACACAAAAACCACGACTGGATCTGACAGTGGTTTATCACCGCCACTACCACTGGCAGCAACCTGTCATCAGAACTACAGGACTCACTGCTGGACCTATCCAGTGACAGGGACCTGCCAGCAGCCTTTATCTCAACCCTGTTGAATGAATCCTGGCTGTCAATTGATGGCGAATACCAGGAATACATTAAAAACAAACAACGGTCACCACTCACGGTAGTAGAAGTTGAACTATGTTCATCACTATCAAGCATGAAGCCCAGAATACAAAGGCTGTTCCCAGTGTCAGGCTCATCCAACTCATTAATTGAGTAAGTACACAAAGTTATAAACTCTATATGTTTATACTTAAGTTGTTCTGGCATTTAGCCTACAAAGTTGAATAAGTGTATGAAGTGAAATGCCTATTAATTTACACATGTACAGGTACTAGCCCAGAATACAAATGCTGTGTTCCCAGCGACAGACTTATCCATTTAATTAATTCTAAGTATGGAAATGTATTAGGTTTGGCCTACCAATTGTGAAATAAAATGTATATAGTAAAATGCTAACCAATTTCTGAAGGCCTATGTGTTAGCGCAAGATATTAAGGCCTGTGTTAGGGCAATATATAAGAGCATGTATGATGGGATTCGGGAGGGTGGCGCAAGCTGTGACTCAAATGCACAGGTGGGGCCTGAAGCAAAAGGTTAGGGAACCCCTGTACTATACCATCAAATATAAGTGGAAGAATAAATGTAATATATGCATAGCAAGTGTGCTGTGTGTGTATGTTTGTGTGTATGTGTGTGTGTGTGTGTGTGTGTGTGTTTGTATGTATGTGTGCGTGTGTAGCCGTTCTCCATTACTTCCTCATACAGCACATCTTAGGTAGCAGCCATTGAAGGAATCTGTCAAAAACCAGAAGACATCGGTTACATGGAGAACTGGCAGTTGGTCCATGCATCATGCATATGCTATGCTGGCCTGGCTGGTCATGTGGATGAAAATCATGTAGAAAAAGACTAATTGGTGTTGATTTCCATCAAATGTTCATATTCAGCATGAATGTCCCCTATATTGCAATTCAAATTTTCTCTTTGTGTCCTCACCTCTTCCTCAGACTGATTTTGTCCTTTTTGATGTGCTTTTTCTCCTTGGCCCCCACAACCTTCTCCTGCTGTCTCTCAATGGCTTTCCCCTTCTTTCGTTTTCTGTGTTTTTTAGCCTTCTTGATGTCTTTGACAGTTTGGTTTGTCTCATGGGGCTATATGTAGAAAAGAAACATACTCAACGTACAGTTAACTCAACAGAAGTTGTGAGTTCCCCTAGGTGAACAGATGTAGGATGTTTCCACTTCCCCGCTCCTAACCTTAACCATTTGGTGAGACAATGCAAAAATGATCCAAGACCAGCATCTAGGGAAAACTTCATTACAACCCTCCATGACAACCCGTCTCTCCTTCCTGGAACTCACCCGTTGGGAATCTCTGGCAAGTTCCACAAGAAGCTTCCTGCCCTTTTCACTCACATTAGTGATGGGAGCCAGGCGTGCCCTATTTGGGTGAGGGATGTACTCAATAGTGGCCAAGGAAGCAAGGGTGTGGCTGGGAGGGGTCATTGGGCAGGGGATATCCTGTGGGGAGGGAGCAAAACCTATGCTATTCAACTGAATGTCTCCAATTTGAGCAACATACAGATAAACTCTATAAATATAAGGCTCTGAGAAAGAGTAACTCACAAAGCTCTGGACCATTTTGGTGTTCTCAGGACTGAGTGTGTTCTGGCATTTTCCTAAAACCTGATTGCGTCCTTCCAGCTCAGGCAGACGGTCCCCGAGGTCTCCTACCTCCACATCAGTCCTGATGCTGAAGTCTCTGGGCTTTACGACGATCAGAGGGCCAGGCTTCTGGTCCGTCCTCCCTCTGTCTCTCATCTCTTCGCCCTTCCTCTTAGACAGCCACTCCCCAATCCATCTGAAGCACCCCCCATGCTTCTTCTGCCTTTTCCCCTGAGGCCGGGAGATGTCCTCCCCACCGCTGAACTTCTTCAGGCCTTCATCCGGGAAGTGCTCGATGGAGACCGGGTTTTCATTTACCCTCAACAGGATGTCCTCCTGGGTGTTATTCGACTGTTGCTCCTTGTTCAGGTGTTCCTCCAGGGGCTTGCCAGCGGGGACCACATCCGTCTGGAGGGACACCTCTTTCAGGGTGCTCACTGAGGCAGGCAAAGTGCTGTTGGGCTGTTTTGCTGCTGCCACACAAATCTGTTTTAAAAATGCAGTCAAACACATTGAGCTGTTGAGGTATGACATGGTATGATTGGGGCCACTCACAGACACAAACACATCTGGATGCTTACATATCTACACACACGCCAAACAGTTAAAGCCTACCAGTTGAGGCAGTTTCAGAGAAGTTGAGTTCATGTCTGACTCTCCTGGAGTATCTGAATCGTACTCAGAGATATTGTAGTCATCATCAATCTGTTGGTCAGAGGGCATTGGTCACCGTCCAATCTCCACACTCAGAGAGTTACTTAAATACATGCTACCGAACTTACAAGAAAGTCTGACTCATTGAAGGAACAGATCGAAAGATTATCGTTCTGGTCCAGAACTGCTCCTACTCCGTGCTCATCCTTCATGTTTTCAGATGCAGCCCAGCTTTCATAATCCTCATCATCACTCTGTAGGTCAGAGGGTATTAGTCACTGTCCAATCTCTACACTCACAGAGTTACTTAAATACATGCTACCGAACTTACAAGAAAGTCGGACTCATTGATGGAACTGATTGAAAGATTATCGTTCTGCTCCAGAACTCCTCCTATTCTGTGTTCATCCTTCATGTTCTCTGATGCTGACCTGCTTTCATCAACCTCATTGTTGCTCTGTGGACCAGAGGAGCCAGCTAGTCAGTTGTAGATCATTTCTTTACAGTGGCGTAACACAAGAAAGACATGGTAAAACTCTCTTACCTCACGTGCACAGACAATGAAAGTTTTTTGGGAGTCGTTAGATTGCACTGAGGAGCACCTCTCCTCACGTGATGTCCCCATCACCCGAGTCAACCTCCCAGACTGAGGACATAGACAGAGACAAGTGCTCAGGGCCACCATAATGTACAGCCATTGGCCAGGATGTGGATAGTGAATGTTCATTTGTATTGAAGCTTCCACAACATTAGGAGGTGGTTTGGTTAAATAGAAAGATGGATCTATCTGGCGTGTCTCAGTATGGGTACAATAGGGAAGTCTGACCTGGCAGGGAGTTTCTGGTTTGATGGCAGAGATACACTGGTTTAATTGCACAAATCTGACCCCAGATTGACCACAGATTGTGATGATGGGCTGAGAACAAAATATGAACATATTTGTCATAGTTTTGCTCATATTCAAAAAAATTAATTCAAATGCAGTTCAAATGATTTATAGCTAAATCAATAAGGAATTGAATGTACTTACAGGCCTGTTGTGGGTCTTCACACAGGCTGACTGTGGAGATGACAAAATCAAATGAGGTTACTATTTGTGTTTAGTTTGTGATGAAAATGCAGTTTATAGACTTATATGTATAAATGTAACGTATTGTTTTCAGGTCGAATTTGCTCGGATCGGTTTATAAACCTTAAGAATGAAATAATACACATGGAACACACCGAAAACCTTGAATATTACTTGATATTTACCGAATAAGGTCGCCGCCTTAACGCTCTTCTAATTCTCTTATCGTTGTGATCCATATTGCTTACTGATGAATGATCGCCTTCGCTCATGATATTATATTCGATTCAGTGTGACGTTTGCCAGAAAGTTTTTATTACGTTCACAATGCGCCTGGTTTATACTGTACAGCCAGTGAAATTGCGGACGCGTCATAATCCCTGTAAAACATACAGGCAAAATGTGATACTGGCTCTTTTTGCATTTCACCATTAATTTATTATCCCATAAGTCATCATAAGTCATTACCCTGCTTGGCGTTTTGAAAACAGTGTAAAATCTCGACAGCGAAGTTGCCTATTGTTAACATATTTGCTTCAATTAACTAAACAAAAATATCTTCGCTTATTAAGTCAATATTGACTGAAGTTTAAATGGCTAGGTGGTGTACACCGACACGATACCTAATTTGAAGTGGATCTAAAAATCCCCTATGGACGGTATTCCATTTGTGCCTTAATGTTTTATGGGTTTATAAGTCATTATATTTCGGTCAGTTGCTAAGTGCAATTATTGTTTCAATAAATAAAACATACAGCTAGTTAACTTTTGCTCTGTTAACATGCAGGCCAAGAATAAATAAGATTTGCGATGCAAATGCTCCTACCCACATATGCTTTACTAAAGAAATAGTATGTCAAGCAATGAGCATACCTTGTTTTTGCCAGACATAGCGCTTGGTATTCAGGATTAATTGTTCAATTTTGGTCTCATCAAACTTTTTTGTTTGGGTTTGACAGGCTTTCATATGCCACAGGCAGGCCCTACATATGCCTTATACTCAGGAGTGGCTTCCATCTAATCACTCTACCAAAAAGGCCTGATTGTTGAAGTGATGGAGAGATGGTTGTCCTTCTGGCAGGTTCTCCCATTTCTGCAGAGAATCTCTTAGCTTTGTTAGAGTGGCCATTGGGTTCTTGTTTACCTTCCTGACCAAGGTCCATCTTGCCCTTATTGCAGTGACTGTAATCGGTTTTATTTCCTGTGTTTGACTCGTATGTCTGAGAACGGGATGGTTCCAGATCATACTCTCTCACACTGTTCTGCCGTCCAGAAAAACTGTGGTGAGTCTGCACTTATCCTAAAGTTCCCATAAAATGCCAAGGACATCCATCAACGTTCCTCTCACCACAAGTAATCTGTCACAATGTTTGGAAGAACAGATTTATTGACCAAGATTGCTTCTGCTTACTCATTGTTAAGCAAGCACCTGGGCATGCTTTACCACCCCATGATTTTGGGAGTTCATCTAGCTCTCTCAGTTAAAAGGATTTAGATATGATAGGGTTTTATTTCTTTATTTCATGATTTAACCCATTAACATTCAAACTCACAATATTCCATAAGTCAAACCCCGTAATTACGTGATATCAAAGGTCTTGCAATTGATGTCCCAGAGTTTTTCATATGAATGCAGTATACAGTGCCCCAACAATGGATATCACACACAAAAAAGTAGCAATTGATCATAATTCACAAACTACAACCAAACTAAACACAACACTGTAAATATTCGTTTCCCAAGAACATAGAACACATACACAAACAATTACCTCTAACTGAAAAGGCTATAATGCTCTCACCAGAGATTGTTGTTCAGTTTTTTACCACTTGTTAGCCAGACACCACCTTATGGAATGAAAATAAATTAACTAATCAAAATAAAAGCATGTAAAAGCTTCCTTTCCATTGATATGGTTTATTTCATTATTATCGATTTCCTTCTACCAATCCATGTCATTATTGGCTCAGCCAGGGAGAACATAGCAATATAATTTCCCACCTTGTTCACTGTGCTCTGGGGAACGGCCTATAAAAAGTCAGCACTGCCCATCTACTCTACTATTACAGACAAGGTCACACATTGTTGTTAACAACATGGGTTTAATGGTGAAATATACCTTCGTGAAAAGTGAGAGGGAGTAATCCCTCCAATCTTAGCTGGCAAGGGGAAAAATACTGTCAAATTATTAATGTGTTAAAATATAGAACTGTCCACCAGCTTCACACATTGCACAATTATTTACTTTGGTGTTTTAGTGAAAGAGTAAAATCGAGATGAAGAGGTAATGAACAAGAGAATCATTGTACATATAGGCCTGCTAGATGTGTACCCCAAATAATCATGTGGAAACGGAAAGAAACAGAGAACAAAGGTAAATCAACTGGTTCATGAATCGTTAAACATAGTAGATATAATAATATTTGCCTTACACTATTTGATATAAGTACAGGATGAGAGCTGAGAGATCTCACTTGAGAGGACAAAAGACAGAAAAACATTGGCATGCTGCCATGAGGCCCATATCACTGCATGTTTCCAATAGTTAACATATAGTCAATGTCCAGATCTCATCCCAAACCCCTTAGTATCCATATCCCCGGTGGTAACCATCTGGGTCTCGGTCATGACCGTACCCTCCATACTCATCTTCAGGACAGCGCATGCCAAGGGACTGCTGAATAGCCATCTCCTGTCTACGGAGCTGCATGGAGTCAACCAGATCATAAATGATAGACATGGACCACATCGGAGACGGGTACCAGGACTTGATGTTGCCGTCTTTTCCCACCAGGAGCATAGAGAAGTACTCTGGGCTGACCTGGAAGTAGTTCCTAATGTCATTCACCAGAGAGGGATTGACATCCTCACGTTCCACCGTGGCAGTCCCTGCGACACAGGTAGGGTTGAGGGGTTAACTTTACTTGATTTCATACTTTTCGACAACGGAATGTGTTGAGAGACACGGCCCAAACTTTTGGAAACATTGCAATACTTTTTTCACTGTTACTGTTATAATCAATCGCTTTCTATAGCCATGGATGAGCTTCCTGAACAGGTTGGTCCAGAAACGTCTCCAATTCTCCCGGATTTTAAAAGGTTACTTCCCAACTGCTGTTTACAGATCCCTCCACAAGCTTTAAACAGGATTTAGATCTGGAATCATTGCTGGGCACTTCAGAACAGTCCAGAGTTTTTGTCTTGAACCCTTCCTGGTGCTTTTTTAAGTGTATTTGTAGTCATTGTAGTGTGAGTTGAAACTATCGTATTTTGTGTCTGCAGGTTAGCTTGAATCTGGGTGGCAGTTGATCAAGGTGATTTCTCTACCATTCAAACAATCATTTGCCACAATTTTCCATCAGGATTTCTTTTGCCTCCACGTCCAGCAAGGTTGGCTACAATGAGTGATTTTCACTCACAGATTACTTGAACTCCAAAGTAAAGAAGAATCAACTGCTTGAAATCTACTATAGCTAGAATGTGACAATAATATTGTCTGAACCATTCTAGGATTTATTTGTACAATAAACTAAGTTTTAGAAAATTGTTCTGTTAGTATGATTTTGTTCAACACTAAACCACAAAAAACATACATACCTGAATACCAAAATATTTTTGAAATTAAGCATTATTTGAATGAAGTGCACAGGTTCTAATACTTTGGCCCACAACTGTAGTTTAGCCTAGATCAAAGAATTAGCCTAGCAATCTCACTATTTTCCCACCAATATTGTCAAAATAAACCCAGTTTCTCACCATTGATTGGATATAGCTCAAGGGTTCCGCCCAAGTCTTCGGAGTCCTTCCCGATCAGCTTCAGCACAGAAATATGGCGTAGGCCTAAATAGAGCCAGGTGAAAACTAGCCATTAAATGTGCCCATTAAGCTCCTAAACTTCTTACACACAATTTGTAACCAAGACCTGATAATGTACATCTTAATGTATATTATACACATTTTTGTAAACTAAATTACACCGTTGATGTAACTAAGTAACTGTGTACTAGGTAAAGTGATAAATATGGTGTGGAACTTTGATTGTGTTGGGTCTTCAACTGGTCCTGTGGTCTTATTTCAGGTAAATGGCATCATGAAACTTTCCCAATACCAGGATAATTTGTCCAGTAACATGATTCTGTCTGTAAGGGGGCTAACAATTAGCCGAAAATGGATCTTACAGCAAGACAATAACTCAAAGTACACTTCAAAATCCACAAACAAATACTTTATTGGACCCCGAAATATTTCTACAGTATTAATAGTATACAATATTTTCTGTGCAAAGATGAAGCAAAAAATTTATCCATGAAGAACTTTCTAGAAGCATTATGGCATGCATACAACTGAAGCATAACAGATGTCCAGTTTTACTAGTTTCTCTGTTATATGATTCATTCACCAACTTGCCAAAAGTGTTTCTATTTTGCAGATCTTCCATCACAGTACTATTTAAGTCATACATAAGACTGAATGCTGGTAAACAATAGACAGTCCTCTCAAACTAAGATGTTTGTTTTTCGTCAGTACTTGACCAAGATTAATAGTTGACCACAAGCTCAAAACCAAATACCAAAACATTCTGTTGAGTCTCAAGAGACCTCTTCCTTGGAAGGGATTTAATGTGGTTTTCGTTTTCTGGCTTAACAAATTCAGGCATGTTGAAGCTAAACTCCCAAGAATCCCTTTCCTTTGTTTGCATAGCTATAGCGATTTATTATGTAGTATTTTGTAACAGTTTACACTTTTGTGAGAGACTCTGTAAGTTACAATTAAAAAGAAAATCACATGATGAGCTGCTGAAAGTTGCAGAAACCATGTGTAATGATGCTTGCTGAGCATGTTTCTTTGGAAATCCTCATGTACTGACCCCATCTGAGATAATAGGGTGACATCACTACTCACCCAGATTGCAAGCTTGGCTGTTCATGGCGTAAAGCTGCTGTTGATAGGCCCATTCCTCATCATCAGGGGAGGAAATCACGAACAGTCTGCGTCTCCATCGGAATCTGCAAACAAAATAACAGACGTACTAAAGACAATCAAGTATATGGAAACAAAATATCCCCAGGCCACCTTCTATGTATTGCTTGATTATTATATTCTACCCAGAGTGTTTTTTTGTTGTTGTTTTTTTAAGTCTAATGTGAGTTGTGCAGACTTTCAGATTGCCTTTGCCTAGTCATAAGAACCAAACTCCTCTGATACCTCGAAAGAAAATTCTCTAAAGATTTGGATTTGTCTTCTTTCTTGCACATCAATCCCTGATTCGCCTGCTGCTCCATCTCCTTGACACGTGAAGAAAATGTGTCTATGTAGTCAAACACAGCCTTCATGGCAATGGGCACCTCATATTCCTGCTGTGAGGCCAAACAATAAAACGGACATAGGACGGGTACAGACAGAAATGAGAGGGAATGTTATTGATACTATCAATTCTCTTTAGATACATTTTTGATATGATCGATTTTCAAACGCAGGACTAAAACAACGGTAATAATATGATGAGGTCAAGGGTTGTCCACTCCACATGTAGGAACACAGAGTACTGCTAGATTTCTATTCTGCCTGGTAGCTGTCCTAGACTTAATTTAGTCTGTAATCAAAAGGCTAGGTCCCTATGTCTGGAGTTGAATGCCACTGATTTTAGGCTACGACACCATAAACAAAACCTATGTCATTAATTGAAAACTGTAAGCTTTTTAAGTATCTACCAACCTTTACTTTCATATTAAAGTCGGTCAGCACCATATAGTAGTCCTCAAAGATCAGTCCCAACTCTTTTCGCAAAGCTCTGATGAGCGACTGGTTTGTAAGGTCCTCTTCTTTTATTCTTTTTAGAGGCTGATCACTCTCTGTAACCACACAACTCCATAAGTCTCTCATTAAAAAGTAGCAACACAGAAATAGTTTGAAACGTCACTTACCAGCCTGGTAATCATCCATCTTCATGGTGCCATTGGTCAGAGAGCCAATGATGGTGATAAGTGAAATCTTACGCAGGCCCAGCTCACACACATGCTCCAGATACTCATCTCTCTGCTGTGTGTACATACGATTCTCCTCATCTGGAGTAGTGATCACCTGGTAGGGACGGACATGTGTCATAAAATTGTTATTCTTGCCTCCTATTCAAAGTTTTTTTCGTATTGTATGGCTGAATGAACCAATGTTTTACCCCATTTCTTTCCCCTCCCAATTGGTAATTACGGTCTTGCCTCTTTGCAACACAATACGTGTATTGTAAAAGATCAAAATGGTTCCTTTCCAAAGCACATTCCTTTCTTCTAATTATAATGCTGCTCAACATATACTAGGAAGTTTACGCAAGTAAAAACGCTGGAGGAGAACGCATTCCCTAGCCAAAAGCCTGGGTGGAGTACACCACATCCATCCATCCACCCCAGGGCAGCACTGAGCCAATTTGCACGGCCTTATTCTGGACGCCCTAGGCATTGGCGGCATGCCACGGCTGGGATTAAAATAATTAAGCAACTGTAGTGTGTCCACTCAACCAGTACTTTACATAATACATCAGGGTACTCACAAGAAGACGTTGTCTCTTTTCAAAATGACTAAAAAAGGAGACCAAGGGACTTAGGTGTTTTGCAAGCCTTTCAGTGTCCGCATCTTTATTCTGGATAATGGCACCCTTTTTCCCTGGTTTCCTGCCATGATAAAAACCGCTATCACTGTCTTTAGCAGCCTTCGATTTCCTCTTGTCTGCTCTGCTTTTTTTCCCAGATTTATCCACCTTTTTCCTCCTCTCTGCATGGTCAGGCTGCTTGACCTTGCCCTTCTTAGGGGACGCTGTTTCCACCTCTGCATCCGCGTCAACCTTCAGGTCACTGCCCAGCTCTTCCACACCTTTGGTTGATTTGTTGTTAGTGAGCTGAGTTGGACAAGCAACTTGGCGGCAATCTTTGATATCGTCCGTCGTGAATCCTTCGTATTGGTCTCTATAGGATGCTGTAATGTCATCTTTGTGGGTCACTGAGAATATTCTGGAGGATTTGTGTGTGGTAAGGACCTCTGGGTCCCAGTGTGTGGTGGCCATTTTGGGTTCCCAGGGCTTTTTAGTGGTGGGTTTTGTTGTGGTGGTTGTTTTTTTGGTTGTGGTAGTGGTGGTTGTTGCTTTTGTTGTTGTGGGTGGTTTTGTTGTAGTTGTAGTAGATGTTGGTTTTGTTGTGGTGGTTGGTTTTGTTGTGGTGGTTGCTTTTGTAGTAGTTGTTGGTTTTGTAGTGGTTGTGGTTGTCTTTCTAGTGGTGGTTGGCTTTGTAGTAGTTGTGGTTGCTTTTGTTGTGGTTGCTTTTGTGGTAGTAATAGGTTTTGTGGTGGTTGTGGTCGTACCATGCTCTTTTCCCTCCATTTCCTTCCTGACTGGCACCATCTCCCCCGTTGGGTTCACTCTGGCTTTTGAGCTTGTGACCACTGGTCCATGGGACCCAACTACCTGGCCCTCAACACCGGCCGCCTTGCACCTCTGCACAAAGCCCCTCTGTCTGCCCTTCTCCAGCTTCCGCATGGGGGTCTGGTCCATCACATCATACATAGCCTCCAGTCTGACTGGGTACGGGTACCTCTCCTCCACCTGCAGGGTCTTCCTCAGGAGAACCATGCCGAACTTCCCCTCCTCCAACTTAAGGAAGTTCATTAGCCTGGGGATGAGGGCTGTGTCCAGGGTCTCCTCTGTCACCTGTCCCCTGGCATTGACCCGGCGCACCTTACCTCCCCGTTCTCCCTCCTGGTGGAAAATCACTATCACCTGCATGTGCCGCTCCGCCATCTCGCAGTACACATCCGATTTCAGTAGGGTCGTCATCAAGCGGTAATACCCGTCTGACTCGTGTGGGGCGGAGATGACGAGAACCCTGCTCTTGCCCGCAAAGCTGGCCAGGATGTTAAGAGAGGCTGTGCTGCCGGGTACAACGTGGGCTGTCTTGGACTGAGGCTGAGATGCCACGCCTGGTTTGCTGTTGTCCTGAGATATACCAGGGACAGTCTTGTTTATGGAAGTCTTTGGTCGCTGAGGTATTCGCCTGTTTAGCATCACTTTTCTGCCGGGCCGCCCCTCTCCTCTCGAAGTCTCTGCTTTCTCTTCACTCTGCTTATTGCCAGGATGCCTCGCCATAGGGGACACAGTTGTAGCCTCAGCAGAAGGGGTAATACTGCCATAGTACAACATATTCTGTGTCCTGTTAAAAGTCCCCCCCTGAAGGAATGTTCGTCGTAACATTTTCTTTCTTAGGGGTCTTCTCTCAGAGGCCCCTGCATTCCAGACCAGCAATAGTAGCAACACACAATGATGCAGTGTCCATTTCATTTTTGCAGTATCACTGATAAACCCACAATGAGTTTAAGAAGCTTGATGAGAGAAGCATTGCCTGTTGTCCTCTATTGTTCTGAAGTTGTTTCCAGTTTTCATGTTTAATGACGGACCATCAATTTTTTTTCTTTTGGGTTCAGCAGTAACTGTTCATAAAAAGAGAGGCGCATGTGTAACTTAGCACTGTTTAAATCAACAAAAGCTCTAGTGAATGTGTGATATAATCCTCATGGAAGTTTAAATGAGAAGATAGTATTTTTCCGGTGGGAAAAAATAACTCTCTGATGGTAATACATGTTATGGCAGTCTTCCAAATGTCTCCTTTTTCTGTTCCATCTGTTCCATCCATTCATTTGATATTGTAAAAAAGTACATGTAGGTACTGCACTACGCATAACAGTTCCATGACTTTATTTTGTCAGTAACAATATTACTCCATCGATCGTAACTCCAGAAGCAACGTTTCTCTACGTCGTAAAAAGGATTTCTGGAAGTCTCACTGCGTTGTCGGCCAGGATCTTCTGCCTTCCCCCTTCAGCGCGTCGAGTTACCAATGGAAATACTAAGTAACCACAGTCTCCGTCAGCGCTCTCTCCCTCTGAGGACCAACACGAGACAGAAAGACGGTAACAACGGAGTAGTGGATCTCAGAAAATGTCGGCACCGCCCACGCAATACCGTGCCGCTAGTTTTTACAACCATATCTGCTTTTGAAAATACCAAATCTAAATTGGCAGTTATTTATATATTGCCCATTCAGTCGGTATACCTTACATTAAATGACATAGGTGTATTTCGGTTACATTCATTTGATTTATTACACCAGACAAACTATTATTAAGTATTTTCTTATGATCAATAAAATGCATTAGGCCAACGGCCGTAAGATTGTATGCATAATTTGTTTTTACGTGCCGACTTATTTATTGTTGTTATAATAGTCCATAAAATGTTGCCAAGTTCAGAAAGTTTTATTTAGGAACGTTTTCTTTGTAGAAAAAGTATTGGGATGCCATCTACTGGCAGCCTTGACCACATTTTGTGAATATCTTGTTTTATCACCTTTAAATATTCCATACACTCACTTGGTGATGACGAAATTCAACCAGGTTATAGCTTATACAGTGTGCTCTAGCTTTTTAGTGAAGATTTATAAACCACCTTGATGCGTACGTATTCTTATTACATCCTTATAACAAAATTATAATACACAAGGCTTTCGTATTGCAAGCTTAAAACACTCTGAAGTTTCTCTATGTTCCTTATGTTATTATAATAGTGATAATGTTACTGATTCATTGGCAATTTGTTATTATTTAACTTAGGCCAATCCAAATAAGGTATAGGCATTTACACTACATCTCACACACTCTTTCTGGCAGTAACTGGATTTAAAGAGGGTTTGGTTTTGCACCAATAAGCCTCTTACAGTAATGCAGTTTGTACTTTGCTGTGTAGGCAGAGTAGACCAGAACAATTTGATGGACACGTAGACCAACACTGCTTTAAGACAACCCCAATAGGATGACTTTCAAACTACAAACTAGTTTTAAAATTAGGATGGTTTCCAGTTAGGTACACAAGCTTCATGTCCCGCTGGAAAGTGAGTCAAGATGATGACTGGAGACGTTGTTGCTATGTGGGAGGTGGCGTTGAGTGACGGGGTTTACAGAATTGAGTTTGAACATGGAACAACGACAGGAAAGAGGGTTGTTTGGATTAATGGACAGGTATGTACGTCTGGAGATTGTTTCCTTTCTTTGTCTGTATTTCATTTTACAACCACTGTTTTCTTTTGTGTTAGATTATGTACAAAAGGCCAATGGCTTTCGTATATGCTTTTTCCCTCAGGAAGTGCTCAGAAGAGATTGGATGTTCAAACTGGTTGGAAAGGAGACTTTCACAGTAGGAGGGATGGAAACAAGAGCAACAGTAAACATTGAGGCTATCAGTGGCTTTACTTACGAGTACACCTTGGAGATTGATGGCAAAAGTCTCCAGAAATTCACGGACAATAGATCAAAAGCTACTAAGACTTGGGTGTTACAGGTGGATGGTGTTGACTGCAGGATTGTCCTTGGTAAGTCTTTGCTAAAAAGCCTATAAAATAGTAACTTCTGTTTCAGGCAACCTGCTGGTTTGTGTAGCTCTTAGGAGAGGATTATCTCAGGTGAAAACATCTAGGTGAGCTATTTTTAGCCATGCATGCAACCTAACTGGAGAGGGCAAATATCCATGTGGCAATCATAAACATAGTACTAACCTTGACTGAGTGATGTTTGGAAGAACTTACGGATGTATAATATACACTCTGTACATACAGTTACGGTAAATAATGACAAATAAATGTACATATTTTCATGATTTTAACCTGTTTTCTCAAAATGTCATTAAATCCCATTCTTAGTTGAAGGTGCAGTCTGGGACTTTTTGAAACTATTTTTGAACACCTCCCATTTTGGCCTGTATGTGTAAACCATGGACCAATGCACATAGAGGAGAATGCTCCTGAAACGAATGACCTAAGTCAGCTTGCAGGGGCCTAAAAGCCACAAGGAGTCACTAGAGCGTGATCTGACATTTAAACCCTGCCGGCCATCTCCACCCACGCGGTGCGACCATCTCCACCCACGCGGTTGGGCCAATATGCAGCGCCCTTTTCGAGACTCCCAATCACCGCCTGTGAGGGAACAACATTGCCATAATGCTGCAGGGAGACCACCTGTATTTCAAATGTACTATTTATATGGTCCTATAGGACAATGTTGATAAAACATAACACAAGCCGTAAGAATAAATTAACAATGTGTGATTTATTTCAATAGAGAAGGACACAATGGATGTATGGTGCAATGGGCAGAAAATGGAGACAATGGTAAGAACCGCTGGACCCTTTCAACCCCATATGGAGCAACTTGTAAAGTTATTACATTCATTTAGTCTATGTTAAATAAATGGGCCAAGACCATGGGATATTCTAATGTTTTGTTCCATGGTTTTGTCATCACAATACTTTACTTATATTTATGGAACTTCTCTTTTTGTAATCTGTAGGGAGAGTTTGTGGATGACGGAACAGAGACACACTTCACAGTGGCAGACCATGAATGCTGCATCAAAGCTTTGAGCAGTGGGAAGAAAAGAGCTGGCATCGTCCATTATTTAATGGTGGATGGAGAAGCAGTATCCAACTGGGATGATTGAGGAAGAAACTGGACCACTGAACTTAACAAGTCCGGAATCTTCTGACATGTTGGATATATCCTATGTGTGAATATAATGAGAGGCAGCATCTGGGCTGAGTGCATTGAACTGAGATGTCAAATTATGTTTTGGGATCAACATTTATGTGGTGGGTATTAATAAGAGCCTTGTTATCCTATAACCTTGTTATCCTTTTGATAACCAGGTTGTATAAGTGAATAAATCAACAACAAAATAATGTAAATATGAACTTTTTTAATTGGTCAATAAAATATTTCAGGTTAATTTTTGAATTTTGAGTATAATTATTTAAATTCCTTGTTTGCTTGTTTTGATTATATTTAGATTATATATTGCGCTAATTTTGCCCAAAATAGTTGACTTCTAGAATATGAAGATATACATATTTTTTATTACTACTATACCTTTTTATTTTCTACCATCGAACTTATGTACGAGACCAGCCACTAAACTAGTATTAGAACAGTTGCCCATACAAACAAATGCGCAGCCTCTACGCAATGAGCACATTCGAGAACGCGAAACCAGCCAATGCGTTGCAGCAGACGTTTTCCTGGAGGAAACGTTCATGGAATGACGTCCAAGGATACAGACACCAAGACGGGATGGATTTCGGCACAACGCAAGACAACCTATGTTTGCGGATAAACAAGAGCAATCTGTAAAATATATAGCTATTGCGCTTATCGTAATCACTAACTCTAAGTAGCAACATTTTGCGCTGATTTAAAATTATCACCAACGCCAGAGTTTGGACCAAATCGGGACAGTGGGGAGTTTTGCGCCTGATCTTGCACGCTAAACAAAACAACGAACTGCGCAGAACACACATCCAGCCACGATTAGTAACTATTAGCTTACTAGCTACCTATGTAGATTGCTTTTTTGTGTTTTGCCTGGATACATAGATTGGTTTATTTGCTTGTTTGTGAAGAAAATCGGTGAAACAATATGGTCGGTCTAAGTACAGAATGGTTTGTGTTTGAGAAATTCTGAGTTTAGTCCCCCGGCTTGGACATTAGCTAAGTAGCTAAAAGAGCTAGCCCGAACGAGAGGGCCCTTTCAGCAAGGGGTTTCAAACCTGTTTAGCGTCAGATAGTTATGACTATTGAATTTACATACATTTTTTCCTGGACAGCTTGCTCTACTGTAATACATATACAGGGTCTCCGTGAATTGTGTTTGTAGTTCTGCACTCGGTGAGGGACGGAACAAGGATATGGGGAAGCGTTGCTCAGCCGACTTTACTACTGTCACTCCTCCAGGATTTCGAATCAGGAGAGCCCGGGTTGGTTGTTTGGACACAGGGGTAGCCAGCTAGCTGGTTGCTAGCTACATGGACCAATTTAATTGAAAAGCAGCTGCTCTCTCATTTCGAGACAATTCTGCTGTTTAAATCATTTAGCTATAGTTACCTATCGACGAATTGTTTCTCTTACGCCACACAATATTGTGCTGAGGACAACGCCATTGGACCGGACAAGTCAATTTGTTTCCAGTCGTGAAGGTGGAAAGCAAAACGACCGTCAACATGAACTATCAGCAGCACCTTGCAAACTCCGCTGCCATTCGGTCTGAGATCCAACGCTTCGAATCAGTCCATCCGAACATATACTCCATATATGAACTACTTGAGCGCGTGGAGGAGCCAATCCTGCAGAATCAGATTCGGGAACATGTCATCGCCATTGAAGGTAAGGCAATCGCGGTGTGTGTATTCAGTTGATGTTATGCATTAACACCATAACGTGTTTTCGCTAAAATCGTCTCATATATGTTTAATGCCAGTGTGTCAATTGCTGTATGGTTTTGATACAGTCTAAGTCACATTTTGTCCCGTCTTACCCTACTGTATACATAATTGTATAAACCTTGGCAGGGTCTCGTTGAATGGAATATTGATTTGTTAGTAAACAATCGATTATTTTATTGATCTGGTTCAACAAGCACTTAACCCTGCTGCATGATACTCAAATACAGATCAAGTAGCACATTTTATTAACTTGAATGCGGAACTACAGTAAGGGAAACGCAGAAGGCTTCTGGTTCTTACCACTCAGCTGGGCAGATGTTGAGCTGCATAACAGAAGTGGATGGCACGCATTCTCCCATGACCTCCTAAATACGTGTTCCTGGTATAGGCTTAACATTGTAATTATATCGCGAGTCGTAGTTATCTACTTCTGTTCTCTTCCATTTAGGCTACTTTAAATCTCCAACATCAAGTCTCTTCAATGATCCACATGTGTGTTTCAAAATTAAGCCACAATTTAGCCCAATATACTTGTTGAGGACCCCATTCTATTTCTCTGGATCATTTTCACACAGACATGGGTGTTGTGCAGTAGGCAGGGATGACTCGCCCGCCATCCAGGTGTTGTTGATGCTGGCCCACTTTCCACAGATTTTGGAGCCTGCGGCGAAGTAAAGCAAGCGCAAAGCTTCAGACATCGAGTTAACACATCTGTTAGCAACTCCGTTTAAAACTGCTTCCCTGGTGACGGGCATCCATGCCTGACAAAAGGTGTTTGCCATGGGCGTGTCAGACAAGTGTCTTCCACACATGCACAGTTTGGTAATCCCACTACCTAGTCTAATCCCACTTTCACTGACCGACGATGTGAGTGTCCTGTAGAGCTGGGCGACACATTCGTATTGCGTTGTCTGAATTGAAAAAATAACGGTAAATGTAACTAACAATGTCTGATTGTTATAGTCATCAATGTCCCTTATTTGCAAAACATGTTTCATTCCAATACACATTTGAATAGGCTACACAACCGAATCAGCAAAACGACGGTAAGTGGTCGGTATTGTCTGTAATGTTTGGTTTATCGTCCCAGCTAGCTACCTGCAGGGACTTGAGCACCATCATCTGGACCATGTCCTGAGGAACAGTGGTACTGTCAAAAGTGGGCCCCACCTTAATGGAGGAACGCAGGGGGCCTGGGTAGATTTCCATTATCGTTGCGTGCTCTTCGCTTGGCAAGGCTCGCAAATTACACTGATTGGATTGTGTGGATTGAAATGATTGTCTTCACTTGGCTCAGTGGTTTGAACTTTGAGCAAAATCTACTGTATGATTGTAAATCTGTCAGGACCGCTCTTAGTCTGTGGGTCCATCAATACGCCAGAGCTATCATTTAACTAACTAGCATCTGGACTCAATATCTTCCGTTACTTGGGAAGCCAATTGCTTTTCACACGTTTTTTTGTTTGTTGATTAAGTTACCATGTATGCCTGTTATGTTTGCCAAACCTTGTAGATCTTGTGCGTTTTGTTTGTTGTTGCTGTCATTATGGCTGTACTGCACAAAATGTATATATACATTAGGTTATTGTGGACTAGCTTTCATGTCACTGGGACCTGTAGTAATCAAATGTAGCGATTTTTGTTCTCCAAACGGGTCTAATGAGGAGGACGATGTTGATGATTGCCACTGAAATACTGCAGCCTTGGGATGTGATTAAGTGGTAGTAGCTCAGGACAGTTGGGACTAGAGTCTAGAGGTCGTATCCAGGCACTTCAAATGGCATCACTGACCTCTCTTCTGACAGATGGCAGAGCCACTCTGGAAACTGATACGCCACGCCCCTTCATCTCTCTGACCCAGGACAACTGTTTCACTGCTGATGGAATGACTGATCTATAGGGTGGGAGATTGTGAGAGAGAGTGTTGGAAAGAGGGATAGAGAGAGGGAGAGCGATAAGGGAGGAAGAGAGACAGAGCTTAACTTGTGTGTGTGTGTGTGTGTGTGTGTGTGTGTGAGATGGATTGCAAAGCGAACAGAAGGGCCGATTGATGTCCTGGATGTAATAATAAGTGAAACATGCTTCTAAACAGTAGTTGGAGTGCTGTTATGCAACGGCGCATGTACGCACTCACAGGCGATAAAGAGTCGTCTGAACGAGGCCGATGTCACCGTGGAGGCCCGTTGAGACACAGTCCTGGGCTTTGTCCGACGCGGCTTCCTACATGGGCCCGCTGGTCAGAAGTGGTACACTAAGCAAATAATCTGGTGTCTCTGCAGACACGTACCACGACGTATCCACTCTGCACCCTTTATTACTGCTGAATACGTCTTTCTCACACACACACACACACACACACAAACTCACACTCACCCTGTTACATCACTGCCTCGCACGGCACTCCCCCGCACTCTGACTGCTGATTTGTGGAGGAGGCAACTGGCACAGTGTTCTTTGTCTGAGCAATATCAGTTTTTGTTCTTCGTCGACAATCACTTTGTTTCCGCTGGCGCCGGGTGGCATTTTATTGCCCCGCTGGGCCGGTAACTAAACGCTCCGGCATCGATTCCATTCACAGTCCGCGTTGTGCACCGCGTTCTCTGTCATAGAGCAGAAAGCCTACTCGTTAGGATGACCAATCAGTGAGTCATCATGGTTGCCATCGACAGCAAGGAAATGACTTTGCAGTTTGCACCCCGTAAATGTCAGTGTTTCCCGCCTCCTCTACCACAGTCTACACTTTGAGGGCGAGACGTGATTATCATATTTATGTCCTTGCTTTTTTTGTCGGTGTCATGAAGCCGGCGACAGAGTCTCAGCCAGAAAAGACGTCCAGGAGCTGCTGCGTTTAGGTGTCCCGCTCAGCTGCTGTCAGGAGCCGAATGCACTGTGTGTGGTGGGGACGGGTAACAGAACGTCTCGGACATGCTGAGATAGAGATTCCTTCAGTGGCATCTGTTACCCGTGCCGGCAGGTCACACGTGTCCCGGGGCTTTTATCGCTCGTCACTATGCGGTGTCGACACTATAGGCTACGACAAACTAGGGTCTGTATTCAGTCTGTATACTTTTCGCCGAACAAAAATAGCACACGGTTTCTTTAGACGTGCAAGCAGAAAGAAACAGGATGGGACCTAGCTTGTTTATTTAAATTTAAATGCGTTTGTGTGTGTTCATGGACCTGTGTGTTTGCTTCGCGGTGAAACCCCTCCCTCCACTGTGCTCAACCAACCTGAGATTAGCTGGACGTCTGACTCCAGACGGTTCTTTAGATCAGGGCCACCAGCTTCTCACTGTGAGCTAACCACATGGAACCCCCACCCTGAAAGGGGGACGGCTGGATGCAGCGGGGTGCAATCCTCCTCTCCAACCGACTATTCACATCCTAGATCAGGGCTGTGAAACTCTGGTTCGGACGGGCCAAAACACTCCTATATATATCTTATTGCATTAAACGTGGTAGTTTATTACACTCAACTGGTATACCAGGTGAAAATCAACCTTATTCCAAAAGAAAGGATGAAAACCTTCCAGGGCCAGATTTGAATAGCCCTATTCCACATCCTACATACAGGCTTAATCTAATGTGGAGTGTTTAATGTGAGGAGGAATTGGAGAAAGATGAAGGGGGAGAGATAAGGGCAAAAAAAAAAAAGTGCTTGAAGGGAGAACAATCCTGACGAAAAGGTCAAACCATCGGTAGAAGCGGCAGGCGTTTATATCTGTCCTTGATGAGCAGCAGGAGCAAATCCTCCCTCTTTCAGTGTAGTGGCTGGCAAGGCCTTCCGCTCCGCCTCCCGTAATGCCAAGCACAATCTCCGGGGGCCTTCTCATTGGACAGGGCTGAGGTTAGGTCACCTGTGAGTGGCCGTGCCCAATTAATCCCCGCCCACTGCTGTCTGTCGTCCAGCTTGCGTACAGATGGAGGAGATGGGGAAACAGCTCACGCACGCACGCAAACACACACACACACACACTGCCTCCAGGGTACCATTAGGGAGATGCAGTCATCAGCCATCCGTGTGTTGGTTAGCTTGATGCTGCTCAGGATGCATCAGTGCTCATAACACGCACAGACGTGCACTGTGACATCACCAGGCTTGTGTTCCCGGCAGGCCCCTCCCCATGTGTCTTTCAATAAAGGCTAGTTCTTCTGCGTCCTAAACCAGTGCGACCCCCCCCCCCACCCGCGCACTGGCTTCAGTCCCCTTCCCTTGGACACGTAAGCCGGCTTTAATTTTGATTGACCACTAAGTCTCTCGGAAAGTGACTGCCTCCTTCCGGTGCCAGTCGTGATGAACGGAGACCGTTGGCTCCTGCCGTCAATGCGCCCCCCCCTTCACACACACACACACACACACACACACACACACACACACACACACACTCGATCTCTTCAGATCTGATTAGAAAGGGGGCCCTGTACTGGTTCCACAGTGGGTCAACCATCCCCGGCTAGCTGCCTAGCGACTGGCGTGGTGGGGAGGGAAGCGGCAGGGCATATGTTACGGAGGCTTCGCTGTCTAGACTAGGTAGTGGGATTACCGAACTGGGCATGTGTGGAAGACAATGCAGATTAAGGAGGCTTGCCCCCCACACTCACCCACCCGCACCCTTCTGCCCCCTGGCCCCAAAAAGAGGGCGTGAGTGGCTTCCTGGCGTTAATAAGCGTTCATTGGCCATGTGCCATGGGTATGCAGGGGTGGGTGGAGGGCAGAGGGGGACTCACACCGCATCACCGTAACAGCATTGGAAGCCTTGTCTCGGACCCGGGCGGCCCAGTGGGAGGTGGTGTGTTCGCGTGACTCCTGAACTCCCTGCCTCAGAAGCCAGTGGCGAAAGAGAGGAAGGTGCAGAGAGGATGAAATGTATTTGTCTCATCTTGGGAGAACGAGATTTCTGTGCGTTATGCCACTGTCAGTCGCGTAGGTCTTTTTAATTTTTATTGGTACAGACATAGCTGATGGCAGCTTCTTCATATTCTCAGTTGTGTGTGTGTGTTGTCTGCCTGGTCAGTTCTGGTTGACAGTTCTTTATGACATTTTCTTTTGTTGGAGCTGGGAATTACCAGGGTTCAAACGATACAATATTGTTACAATGCTGATGATGGTATTATTAACTGCCATTCTCTGGGTTCAGGTCTAGTATTGTTATTCAACAATATCAGCAAGAGAGAGTAATGACAAATACAGAGCTGACCCGTCCAAAAAACGCAAATACGACTGTATAAAGTTCAGGAGAATGAATTGGCGCCTGGTTGGCAGCTGTGTGGACGTCCATTAAATGTCAATTTAGCCTCGATCAGATCTTTGGGCTGCGTTCCGTTTTGGTGCAACAGAAGCGCATTCCTTTCCACTGGAACGACGTGCTTGCCTTGCTGCATTGCCTAGGGCCGTGGCAGTGAGTTCCGCGCATTGAGGTTCTCCCACATAGGCATCAAAACGCGCGTGTCAACGGCCTGGCGGGAAACGGTGGCAAAGGGCAAAAGTTGACCTTAACGCGGTGGCGCTGCGGGTGCGGTGGAGGTGTTACTGTGTACGCAAACCCGTCGTCCGCACCCTGTAGGCCTTTTCCCTCTCTCATCCCTCGTCCACCAAGCAGTCGTTTCTCGTGTTCGAAAAGGCATCGTCGTGTTTGAATAATGCACAGCTCCTATACAAGGGTTGGCTGTCAAGTTGCCTCATTTCTGTCCCTCTCTGGCCGTATTGGAGAGCGCTCCTTCTGTTCTGCGTCTCCCCCCCCTCATAATCCTTCACTCTTGAGTCTCCCGTCTGGCTCATTGTAGTTCGCTATAGAAGCGCCTGAAATATTCAGCTTACCCTCGACATCCCTTTGCTTGTGATTTACAAGCAGCGCCAGTCTGGATGTCTCAGTTTCAATTCAAATGTTTTGCAACAAGTTTTATTTTCTCCAATGAACCTCGACCTGCTCATTGATATTAAGTGTTTTGACATGCTTTGAAGTCAAACTCTGGCTAATGATGAGAGTTCCATAGAGATCTGACAGAGCCAACCTTTCCCGAACACTGATCCAACCATGTTCCTTTTCATTATATGAGAATTCCAGGAAATAGGTGCCCCTGAAAGAATGGTAACTTTAGCAGGTTGTCATTTTAGTACTGTGGGTTAAGAGTTGGTTAGTTTTTTCAAAGATTTGAGAAATAGTGGCTCTATTATTCTAGCATTCACCTCCCTTGGACTTTTCAACATTTTATTCTGTTGCAAAATGAAATCTAAGTGGACGGTTTGCCACTGATCAACACCAATAAGTTAATAAAATATATATAATATAATCGACACATTGTGCAAAATGAATTAGCAACATGAACAAGAATATATCGGTAGACATTCAACATCACAGAAATGTATATATTTACACACATGCACGTTCGCACCCACGCTCACCTTTCTTTACACAATTTCTTTATGTTTACTATTTCCCACATAGTAGAACAATAGTGAATACATTAAAACTCCAATATAACACACATGGAATCATGTCGTAACCAAAAAAAGTGTTGAACAAATCAAAATACGTATATATATTTTACATTCTTCAAAGTAGTTGAAGAATGTTCTACACCCTGTGGTCCGACTCATCAGATGGGTTGAGGTCGGCTGATGCGGCACCATCACTCTCCTTCTTGGTCACATAGACTTTACACAGCCTGGAGGTGTGTTTTGGGTCATTGACCTGTTGAAAAGCAAATGATAGTCCCACTAAGCGCCAACCAGATGAGATGGTGTATCGCTGCAGAATGCTCTGGTCGCCGCGCTGGTTGCGTGTTCCCGGAATTCTAAATAAATCACAGACAGTGTCGCGAGCGAAGCACTACCACGCCATCACACCTCCTCCATGCATTACGGTGGGAACCACGCATACAGAGATCATGCGTTCACCCACTCTGCGCCTTGCAAAGTAGCCTCAGTTGGAACCAAAAATCATTAATTTGGACTCCAAGGACGGATTTCCACCAGTCTGATGTCCATTTTTCATATTTCTTGGCACAAGCAAGTCTCTTCTAATTGGTATTCTTCAGTCGTGGTTTCTTTGCAGCAATTTGACCATAAAGACCTGATTCATGCAGTCTCCTTTGAACTGTTGATATTGAGATGCTTATGTGACTTAAACTCTGTGAAGCGTTTATTTGATCTGCAATCTGATGTGCCGTAAAATGCCAATTTCTGAGGCTGGTAACACTAATGAACTGATCCTCAGGTATCTCTGTGTCTTCCTTTCCTGTGGCAGTCCTCATGAGGGCCAGCTTTATCACAGATCTTGATTTGTTTTTGCGACGGCATTTGAAGAAACTTTCAGTTCTCAAAATTCTTCAGATTGACTGACCTTCATGTCTAAAATAGATGGACTGTGGTTTCTCTTTGCTTATTTTAGCTGTTCTTCCCATAATATGGACTAATACAGTACAGACTTAACGAGGGTCTTCTGTATACCAACTCTTCCATGTCATCCTGTGTATACCCACCCTAAGGAAATTAATTCTACCAGTTAACGTTTAACAAGAGCCCCCTGTTAATTGAAATGCATTTCTGATGACTGCCTCATGAAACTGATTGAGGGAAAGGAATATGCAAAACCTTCAAGGCAAAAAGCCACTTTGAAGAAGTGGAAATTGCATCTACAAAATGCAATGCAATTTAATTTGATCTGTTAACCACTTCTTTTTTGGTTGATTGCATGTGTTATTTCATAGTTTTGATATCTTCAGTATTGTACAATGTGGAAATTGGTAAAACAAAAGAAATGGCCTTGAATGAGTAGGTGCGTTCAAACTTTTGACTGGTACTGTATATCTATCTATGAATATATCTATGATCTCCACATCCCTTTGGTTTCAGCCACTCAACAGAGAGGAACTTGTTAGTTCCCCTAAAAAGGCGAAACCAACAGGTACAAGAGTTTTACTGAACCAAAACATTTATGTTCCTCTAATATATAAATTATGATGTAAAAACTTCACTTCCCACATATGCTGTGAACGTAATATATTTTTGCTTATATACTCTTCTGTCACAAGAGTCTCATTGTGCAGGAAGATGCTGTGTGGTTCAGTGCATTTGACAAATAAACCTTGAAACTTGAAACTGACAGAATCCAGCCAATTCATATTTTCACACAGACACCGCCAATTCCGATATTTGTCTTCCCCAACTGGTAATTGACCAGCCATGAATCATACCTAATATGAGAAGATCCGATGAGATCGGTCGAAAGGCCAATTAGTGGTGGGAGGAGAAGAATTTGGCCGCCCGCGCAAAGGCAGCATCCTGGAGGAAGTGGAAAACAGAAACCAGCTGCCGACAAGGCAGCAGAACTCAGAGCTCCACCACCCACTGTCATGCACTGCCATGCTGGGAGTAGTGGACGCTGGGCCAGGTCCAAGGTGGACGTGTAGTCCTGTCTGAAAGAGATGCCGGAGCACCACAGCTGTGTACCGCAGCTGCACCGGGAGCATAGTGTGTGTCTCTTTGTGTTTGTGTCTCTTTGTGTGTGTGTCTCTTTGTGTGTGTGTCTCTGTGTGTGTGTGTGTGTGTGGTAGCTCTCCTCAGCAGGAAGCGTGTTAGCTTAGGGGTTATTTTTAAGTTATCCTCCATGGGATATGCAGCTCAACCCATACTCACGCTATTGTTTTGTTTTTAGTCAAGTCCTTCTCTGGCCCCGGGTGAAGAGGAGCTTCCCCTTGTGCGCGTGCCTGTGCGTGCGTGTGCGTGTGTGAGCGCGCAACTTGTCAAATTAATTTATACAACAAGGGGGACTGACACCCACCCAAAGCTCCCCTGGGCAGGTGATGATGTCACTTCCTGCGTTGATCACGGCGTACCCCCCGTAGCCATGTCAACAGCTTGCATGTCCCGGAGGAGGGAGTGAAGTAGGGAAGGCCCCCGCGGGTCGGCCGGCCGACAGCACAGCTTGGGAAACTGACCCAGCGACGTCCGAGGTTGATTGAAGACCTTCCAGTGGTGCTGATGTAGCCTGGTCATTATTTCCTCCACAGATCTTATCTGGTTTCAAATGTGCTTTACTCAGAAGAAATGGATACAATGTCTTTTGTATACTGGATACAATGTCTTTTGTATACTTAAAAAAAAAAGTTTAAGACAACAAATGCATATACTTTAAACATTATACATTTTGTTTTACATTGGGTTGCGGGCGCTGTCACCCAGTGTGTGTGACCTATGGTTGTGAGTGCGTACATTTTCCTACCGACCTCTGCATGGGAGTCCAACCAACAACCCTGGCGTCGCAAGCACCTCGCGGTAACCCACCGAGCAGCACAGGAGCACATGAGTAACCAGCCTTGTTTGCAGTGCAGGCTACAATTTGCTTAGCGCTACACTGTCATAATGCTGCTTCATGATCCCTGTTGACACCAAACCAGTAGATCTAACCATCTTCGTTTGTAGTCTAGTCTACTATGTGCATCTTTGTGCAGAATTAACCGGCCTGGTTTGTAGCAAAGGCCTACTTGGACTGTGTTTCTTGCTTCGTTTTTCAAACGGGCACAACAGATGCTCTTGACCCTCAAGGGCCTCTTCTCATCCAACTATAAATGTTTAATCTGCTAACTATCTGTGAGCTGGGACCACCGGCAGCCAAATGAGCTCCTTCCTCCTGTCGATGATCATGTAGTTCTGTAAACATAAATAATTCATTTATTTATTCCCCAGCACAATTTTGTTGTTGTAATTCTTACATTCATTAATCGTGGTGAAGCGTGCTGAATATTCAAGGAACACGAATAAGAAAAGGGGTTAAATGAATCAACTCGTTGGCCTATATAGGCTGTTTAGTTATTCTGCAGTCTCTCTAAATTGGGGGGATGGGGGGGGGTGACTTGGGATGGATCTTCTTGGTCATTTGTAACAAGGATGACCGAGCTGCTTTATGCAGTAGTTTGGTCAGAAGATATATTAAAGGAAGCACCCCTCAGACCCACTTCCCTTATAACCTTTCAGGGGATGAAATCAATGACCCCTTTTCACTTAAAAGGACCCGTCTCTTGTGTTAGGTCACCATCTGCCAGTGGAATCCCTCCCCCAAAACAACTGACCGACCGTCCTCCATTTCGACAACATAATCTATGCCAGCTCTGTCTAAACCATGTTAAACCGTGTGGTTCTCCGTTCTATAAGGAACGATCAATTTGCAGCCACCCGCTAAGCTTGCATCCTAATCATCGATAGATTTTTTGTGTAATGTTTTTAATGAGTATAATGGTTTAGAGTTTCCATTTGCTACAAACTGTTCCCAGCTGGAAGTTGTTTTGCCAACGTAACAGACAGACACGACTAAACATCTTCAGCGGAGTGCCCTTGTTTGGAAACTGATGGTATCTTCAAACGGACAGTTATCCGCGCTGGGCTGTGCACTTGCCTCCTCACGCTTCGGCTGTTTTCATCTGGCTTAATTCATCGGCGCCCTCCCGTTGACACAGCAGAGCGACGGGGCGCTTCGAAATGAGCGCTTTCAGAGTACGCCGCTGCTCTTGCTGGCTTTTAAGCCTCACGCCCCGTTATCAAAGGATCGACAAATCACCTTGAACCGAATGTTTGAGCGACACAAAGCTTTGTCAGGGGGTGTCGCTGCTTGGCGGTAGGCTCTGCCTTGACGCAGCGTTGGCATAACGTCACCTTGCAGCCCTCTGACTTTCACCGCCTCGCCACCGTGAGGCGTTCTGCTCTCTCGTCTCCGGTGTGCTGATAACCGGGCCTGTCTGTTTTGGCCCAATAAATCATGTCATATTAAGGCATTGGGGATTATTAGTCTGCCTCAGCTGTGGTAAAGAAGAGCATGTGCGCCGTGTTCCAACCTAAGCAGTTGAGAGTGCTCGCAAGCTGACGTGTACGCGCGCGCACACCCACACCCACACCCCTACACCTGAGGCGCATGCGGTCCCATGTGTGTACGCCTCTTTGTGTGTACGCGTTGGTTACTATGGGCCGTGTTGGAGACTGAGACGAGGGGATAATAAGCCCCAGAGGACGAGGCTCGTCTCAGCCGAGATGGTCACGTGGGGGCAGGGTTACAGGCCGGCCGTGCACGCTTTCCAGCTCCTCTACTATGAGCCCTAATCAACATCCAGATACAGCTGACTGGGGGTTTTTGTGTGGCTGCGTGTGTTTGCCTATGGAACATCCACTGAATTTGCACTCAGCATGTGTGTGTACACACGCACACACTCTCACATGCTCTAAGTGAAATCCTTAGTGTCTGGGTGTTTCATAGAGTGTAGCGGTTTGGGTTATGAGTGGTTTGGCTCTCCCAGACCAGCAATAGAATGATGAGTATGCTGGCCCTTACTTAAAGACCATATATAGTTGAAACTGACCGATCCCGTGGTTGACCAGAGCCGTCCATTTAGAGGCACTGAGTGTCCCCCCCCCATCGTGTTAGTGCCTTTGTTCTCAATGTTGGGGATGGAACAGGTTGAGAACATCTGCCACAATTCCCTAGGAAATAGAACAGATCCTCTTAACTGAATGAAACTATTAAGGAGCAACATAACTATTTTACTGATGAAATAAGACAAAAGTACAGGGTGGCCTAAGTCTCTACCTCATAGGACCACGGAGACAATCAGTCAAATGTATTTTATAAAGGCCTTTTTACATCACCAGTGGTCACAAAGTGCTTACAGATACCCAGTGTGAAACCTATAAACAATAATTGATGCTCAGTGGGTATGAAAAACTCCCCAGTAGGGCTGAAACCTTAAGAAGAAACCTAGAGTGGAGCCAGACTCTGAGGGGTGGCAAGTTCTTTGATTGGCGGTGCCGGATAAAGATTATCAGAGTAAATTACCTTTTGTGACACATCTCGAGACCCCTGCTAGGGAATGTTAACTGGCAAAGTGAACAGATGCTGATTGTTTAGCATTCAGGATAACACATCTGCTCTCAACTGACATCTTCATAGGGTTCAGAATGAATATCAGAAACAATCTGTACAACGCGGTTCATGCCGTAGCCGTGGCGAAATGCAATGATGCTCTCCTAACGTCCCGACAGAAACGGCAACCTGAACGAACAGGATTGTTTTCATGTTCCAGAAGCTTCCGGGGCGTCTCTGTGCTCTCTGCTCATAGTGTTTTCCCCCCACAGAGTGTGTTTTAACGCGAGCCTCTCTGGCACAGAGGGAGACGGCCGTGTGTGTGAGTCACCACATAAAGAGAGAGGCCGATGACGCAAGCGCCACTGCTCGCCTCAGCAACCATCGCCCCATGGAAGCAGAAGCTCCTTATTTAAAATAGACCACGGGCCCATCATTTGGCCGGTCCAGTCAATGAGCTCCTTAGGTCATCTAGAGACATGCTGTGAATCGCCCTTGGCAGGACACTCGCTCATGCCTCGTGATATATGCACACAGCAACTTGACCGTTTATCAGTGTCCACTGTCCATATCTGTTATTTAGCCACGCAGAGTCGAATGATAATAGGTCTCTCTGCCACTACCATTCAGTGTAGTGTGGTCACGGTCCTGACGATAACGATACTTCCTATCATGCTACTGCATTGGTCTTTGACCGACCACAGGAATGATGTTGTTGAGTCATGTTCTTTGTTGTGGAGTGTGTAGTCAGACAACCATCGAGCGGATGTACTTCCTCGTTCTCCATGTCAGGGAGTCGTGTTTTTTCTGCATCGCCTATTTCTATCTGAACGTTCCAGAAGAGTCCCCCGCTGAATGGTCCCCCTGCTGTCCTCTGCAGCTGAAACGGGAGCCCCTTTACGCCCCCGAGATCGAAGCACTCTGGAAAACTGACTCTGTGAAACGGAACATTGTGTGGGAAGCCCCTCACATCAAACAGCCTTTCAAAGAGGAAAGGGGAAAACAACTATTGTGTCCGAGGATGGGTTTCAGAATACGCGGCGAGGGTTTCTGGGGGGGGGGGCAATGAATGCAGAGGCTAACAGCGCAGCTCGACCCCGTGTGAACCGAGAGACAGTATCCAATTGGATTAAGCTCCAAATTACATTGGGTCCTGCAGGCCTGGCTGTGGCTGTGTCCCAAACGAAATGTCGGATTCAGGGCACCGCTTCCTGCGGGGCCTGGTGAAAAGGAGTGCACAGAACTGGGTGTAGCCCGCCTGTCGGGACGCGTCGTCGGACAGCTAGATCCAGCCAGGCCGGCCAGAGGAACACAGACCGTGGATTCTTCTCCACATCAGCCCACCGATGCGCCGGGCTGCTATTTTGGTTTCTCTGGCTTGTTCCCAGCGCCCAGCGCGCTCGTCTTGAGGGGAGCGGCATGGCTAACTTGCCGTGCAGGTCTTCAGGCATTTCGGGTCAGCCTGGGACTGTCCAGTGTGGTATCAATTCCTCAGTTGGCTAAAAAGTGGCGTACATTTATTTGCATTTCTGGGCGTTTAATGTTCTTATTTGTTTGACAGGAAAGCAGTGAAAGAGAGATTTGGTTGAAAGGGCGATAGGCCACTAAGTTGCAACAAAAACATGTTCAGAACACTTGGCTTTATCCACATTTTGTTATTATAGACAGAATTTGTATTTTTGGCATCAATCTACGCACGATACCCCATAATGGTAACACGTTTTTAGAAATTTATAATATCAAATTTACATATGTATTCAGACACTTTATTCAGTACTTTTCTGAAGCACATTTGGTAGCTGCTGCCTTGAGTCCTTCTTAGCTATGCCTCTACCAGCTTTGCAGACCTGGATTGTGCAGTTTCCTCCAATTCCTTAGTTGTAGGTCTTCTCAAGGTCTGTCAGACTGGATGGGCATTATTGGCGAATTGTGGCCTTCAGGTTTCCTCAGAGATGTTGAGTAGCATTCCCAGTCTATTCCCCTCTTCCTACAGGCCTGACTGATGGGGCTGTAGAGTTGGTTGTCTGTCTGGCCAGGTTCTCCCGTCTCAGCAGGGAAATGGTCTGAATATGTTCCGTCACTGTATGTACACTGGATACAACATAGACGACAGCACCTCACAAATAACCTCGCTTAGTGCCCCCTTATTATATCTAATTTGTGTCATTCAAATTTCATACACAGCGGTGACAGTTATCAACTTTACTCCTGTGCATGACTCATAAGTACTGAGGACCCGGACTTTGCTCTCACACCGTTCTGCCGCCCAATTTAACTAGCAGGAAGACTTAAGTAGTCCTTTTCAGCCCGTCGGACAAACGCACGCGGTGCATACGCCGCCGCGGTTCGGGCCTCAACAAAGTGGCCCGACCACCTCCCGCGTGGGCGCCTGGAGCGAGGATGCTGTCTCCATGTGAGTGTTCAGCCGGCTGGCTCTCGGGGGCCCGGGTAGTGGGTGCGCGGGGCTGCCTGGATATGTGACTGGAGCGTGGGATGTGTCAGGGGAGATCAAGCCGCTGCTGACTGAGCTTATATTCGCGTGTGTGTGTGTGTGTGTGTTCTTACAAGGCACCGATGTGCTAACCCATGTCCCCCTACTTGTCAAGCTGTTCAGCACATCCACCCGCTTCTGTTACCGCAGAACACACCCACCCATGTCTCAGGGACCCTCCATGGATGGGCTTGGCTCCAACGAGATAGCAAGCACTACATCTAGATAAGCTGCCACAGATTGCTCTAGACAGGCTACATAATGAGTGAAATACAAAAAGAAGCTTGGAACCGGCTTCAAAGACTTGAGTTGGAAGACTATACAGGATTATGGTACCGTTTCGGAAGTGCAGCCATCTTTGCTAATTTGGGCTTTTGCTCCAGTCTTTTGTGTGGTGAGTGGGGACGGGCGTCAAAGCTTAAATTCTCTCTTTCATGCACCTCATATCAGTGGAGTGTAACAAGATGCAAACATTCACCAGGATTGTTTCAGCCCGACCGACGTGACCCACTTGACAATCACAGCGTAGGTCTTGGAGAGCTGGTGTCAGCGAGAATAGAGTGGCTTTGTTTGACCTAGTAATTCACAATGCATCTTTTTCTCATTGCAACAGCGCACCCTGCTGCCTGAACCAAGCATAGACAAGTTAATGCACCAATGGGATTCAGTTAGGGATTTGGGCAAATTGCTGCAGGCTTTGTTAAAAATGCCAAATATACTGATGAATAACCATCCAAATAAATGTATTAAAAACACACTGGTGTGCAATGCCGCTGGTGGGAAATTCTTTTAAATGGGTTTTCGGCTCAACTTTCTCTTTCTTACCATGAAAAAGAATTATTTCTTGGACCAGCTTTGGTTCTCAAGCTGTGATCTTTTCTGGAAAGACATAAAAGTCTTTGTTGAAATTGTTTCCGGGACACAGAATGAAAACAACATTCCCACAGTGGTGACTAATACAGACTGAAATATATGGTTCCTTCTTACAATGTTGCACTGTTCACTCAACAGAGCAGTTTGGGTGTTGTTAACACCAGGGGGAGACAAAGATATGTGGGATTCTGGAATTCAGGGGGAATGTTGGGAATGTCTCCGACTAAGCCTAGGGCTTTGAAAGTGATAGAATCCTACCACAGGCAGCTGTTTAGTTCACACCCTCTCACTCACACACTCACACTCAAACACACACATTAGAGACCCATGTAGGCTCTCAGTCGATGAGGAATTAATTTGATATATGTCCATACATACATGTCTTCATGTGCTTTCTGAGGGGACCAGTTCTTAGCATCCTAGCCTATCTACAGGGTGCCAGGCAGCTGTTGAGTCCAGTCCATTCCCAACATTGTCTGGGAGTTTGCCAGAGGTGGTGTCATCCCTCTGAAACGCTCCCATTCTCTCAGCGCTTCAGTCCCTGGCAGCGTGGGCCTAAGTGTCCGTCTCCAGGACCGTCACTGGAACCCCAAGGAGCCACTCTGGCCCTGATTATCATGTTATGTATGGAGATGAGACCCACAATGGCTCCATTCTGAGCGGGCCGCGCTACAGCTGCACGGTTCGCAGTGGGAAACACAGCGACTGCGGCTGAATTGTCAATTAGGAGCTCATTCTCACATATAATATGACAACCTGACATTAACAAACAGCAGTGAGGAACACTTGAACAGCCAGTGCCAAACGGATGCTTGGACCCCTGGGGTACCTGGCCTGTCTACTGGGGCTACTCATGACCGTAGGCTTACTGGTAAAATGAACACGAGAGATTACTTCTGAGGGAATTCAGGTAAATGAGTCAGTGGTCCAATGACTTTCAGCAGGGGGCTGTCCCACGGTTCTACCCTGTATTCTCCCTGGTCTGGGCCAGCTTGGTTCTACCCACTCCGGCGTTGGAGAATGTGGGGCACGGAGTAACTAGGCCAAGCCGCTGTCTGACATGACTTATGTATAGCCAGCCACAGATTAGTGGTGTGCTCGGGTTGTGCGCACTGTGCCAGTGCGTTTGGCTACATTGACGTTCGCCTCATGGTCAGGCTCTGTGAGGAATTTCTGAATGTAGACGTTTTCTTGGATTGTTTTCCCTCTCCTTTTGAAAAACACTAAGGGAATTATGATTTATTGTCGGGGAAACCACAAAAGGATCTTTCAGACCTTTCGCATACTTGTCCGACCGCTTTAATGTCTGTAAAGATACTTTTGATTTGTGATGAACCTAGCTTGATAAACGAAAGGTTTCAACCTTGTGAATATTAGTGTCAATTATAAGTGCAATGTGTACTATAAATAAGCGTTTTAATATTCAGAGTTTTAGTTTGCGTAATTTCAGACTGAATTCAAATTCTGCTTCCTGTGGCGTGTGGCCAATTGAAATTGAGCTGAAATTGAAATTGAAGCCTTCCCTGGTTGGTAGAGCATGGCATTTGCCAAGATGGTGGGTTTGAATTGGACTGCTGAAACTGTGAGGCCCGTTAGATTAGTATATATTATGCCTGTATTATTCTAGTTTTCAGTGTTGTGAAACAGCTGTAAAGGGGCCAGCTATGAGATGTGATTTACCTCAGGTATTAGCCAGGCTCGTATCTATTCCCTTCAGTAAATGTACCTCCTGGTTTTTAGTTCAGCATAGTTTACTACTGGTCCAAATCAGTACAATGATACCATCTCAATAGAACATACACACACGGAAATGCACGCGCACACACTCTTCCCCGCTGGCGAATAATGAATGTCTCTGCGCTCTAATGATGGCTTGTGTGTGTGTGTGCGGGCACGTGCGAATGCGCACGTCAGAATGCTGTATTCCATGACCCCTCGTGTCTCTCTTCCTGCTAAGGGGAGGAAACTGGGGTCTCTGTCTCATCACCCCTTGGTGATGAAACAGCATCAATTACACAACAGTTTGTAAAAGATGTCCTCTGACCAGCTTGGTCCAGTCTCCCAGGAGACATCAAGGCGCTGCGTAGGAGTTTCAAGTCGGGTCACGTCCGCCGCGCGCTGGGGTTCTCACGGTCCCGTGGGGAGCACCACCGGGCCTTTAAACATCTCCGTTTCCGACCCAGTTTCTCTACATTCGTTCCTCCTCCACATCCGTGAGGAAACCGTCTCACCATAGCCCGCCGCCAAAAACGGCCTCCGCGGCGTGGTGCGGCGGCTCCTGCGTCCGCCGGCAGACGTTTGGGTTTCCGGGAATAGTGTGCGGGTGTGCACGTTTTAGCGGACACGATTCCTAATTGATTCCCGATTCACAATGCGTTTTCCCCTGCTCATGCACTTGCGAAACCCAGACCGGAGACTCCCGTAATTTGCTTTTGCTATGAAATATGGACATTTACAGTGGACTTGGGTAGAAGACGCTCTTATCACAAGTGGCTTAAATGCCCTTCTCAAGGGTACAGCAGTAGATTCTTTACCTGGTCGGCTCAAGATGGGAACATTTTGTTTACCAGCTCAGTGCTCCAACCACTAGGTTACGTGGCTCCCTCTCTTCCCTGCAGATACAGACCGATGTGTCTTTGTAGTCAACTAGGGACCGCACGTTGTCTGCTGCTGTCAGGCGGAGAGACACATCCGGACAGCCATAATCTGGGCCGAGTTTCGATTGGACAAAGCTTTCCCATTGAGAAGTCCAATAATGGAATCTGCAGGCAAAGGGGGATAATTGGAATGAAGATCGTCTAGTTCAGATAATTGGGTTGACCGACTCAGCGAAAGACTGACCTCTGAGGTTGACCCCTGATGGGTGCGTGGGGGGGGGCAGGGAGCTGAAGGACACAGTGTCTCCCTCTGAGGGGCCCTCACTATAATAGTGAGAGACGTTAACAGAGATGGGTAGAGCAAACGTCCCTGCACAGTTTCTGTTATGGAGTCTATTAGTGCGCAGCCTCCATTTTGAAGCAGTCTATCTTCATGAAAATCGGGGCCAATCCCTCCTGATAACCCTTTCAGAGTCATGTGCAACTGGGTAATCAGCCAGGGACGTTTAAAAACCCCACCCTATTGACTACATTTAAAGTGGCGGAAGCCCTCAATGTCAGTTGCCACGCTAATACGCGTTATACATCCAAGTCGAGACCTCTATCCATCTCTATGGCAGTAGACCCACTATAACCAATACCGTTCATCCGTTCTGAAAGCAGCAACCAGCCAGGTGCCCTGAAAAGCAACCTTTATTTATGTCGACCATGAATGGATGGATTAGAATAAGGTTCAGAATATTTGACCCATTGTTTTATTGACATATTAAGCTCCTCTGCCCTGGGTGTTTGAATTGGAGGGGATTAGCATATGGTAAGTATTGTGCCGTAGAGATTAGGGGAAGCCTGTGTGTGTGTGTGTGTGTGTGTGTGTGTGTGTGGCACCCCTCCCCCAGGGTGACCAGCTGTCTATCCTGCCCTCCGCTGCCACGCGCTCCACTCTCTCCCCGGTTGGCACGCGACCGGTCGGCGCCATCCCCCGGGGACCCCTGCGTCGCCAAGCCCTGCCCCCCCCCCCCCCCCCCGGCACCCCCCTGCCTGCTGGGGAGGGACACTAGACCGTGTCGCCATGGTAACAGGCTTGCGCCTGGACGTCCCCTGTCCTTTCACATCTCCGGCTTCTCTCGGCCCGTTTCCTCCCGTTCCCCAAATGTATTCATACAGCGGTTCATTTGCTGCACTTGTCACTGTTCCGCTTTAAAGACTGAGTATGAGCATCTGGCACACACACATGCACACACGCACATATTCACTTTGAAAGCTTTGGTGTTTCATCCTTTCATTCTGGCTGACCTTCAATCCCCCCCCCCCCCCCCCCCCCCCCCCCCCCCATGTTATTTACACGCCAGACACGCGACAACATGCCTAACACACCAGCAGACTGTAGTCAGGCTTTGTGGGGAGATGAGGCTGATAATGGTGTGTTCAGCACAGGCCTTGCAGTTCAACTCGGTTGTCGTTGGAAACCGTAACATCCTGCTGTCCGTAGGGCGATGTCCTTTCCGCCGAGTCTACGTTTGAATAAATGAACGCTCCCTGAATTGTTGAACGAACGTCTGAAAGGCAGAAGAGCCGTTCCCTGTTCTTCCCCTGTTGCCTGGGCAGTCCTACCCCCAGTGCTGTTGTAGCGTGGGTTTGAACCTGGCCAACTACTGTGGCCCGCTGCTAAAGGTCGCTCCTTTACCTTTGCCCACTTATCTGTCAAAACAAATGCATGAAAAATGCCTCGAAAGAGTATGTGATATAGTAAGTCCTTGAGTTGACCACATGGTGGCGCCGTTAGGAACTTGAACCCCTGAGTTTAAAAGTGGTAGTGCTGCCGAGGCCGTATGAACATCTCAACCCAGAAAAACACACTGTGGAATAGACTGCTAGAGCGTGCATGCGCGCGTGTGTGATCAGAATAGTGCATATATATGTCTGTCTGTGTGGCAGAAAATTGTGCCTGTGCTATAAGCTCATGTTGGGGTTTGTGCATGTGTGAAAGCAGTGTGTGTCAGCCAGCAGGGGTGTGTGTACACCTCTCCCTGCTAACTGACCCATTTTCGCGGGCCTCTTGGGGGAGGATGAAAGGCTGCACGGCGTTTCTCTCTCCCCGAATCACTCCCTGGCTCTTTGATGAAAGACTCTCGCAGCGGGGGGGGGGGTGGGGGGGGGTGGGGGGGGAGGGCACCTCACACTGCGTGGGCCCGGTACCGCTGTGTTCTGGCTCTGTCGACGGGGAACCAGGCAGCGCGCACGCACACACACAGCCACGTACGTGACTCCAACACGGCTGTTTAATTACCGCAGGCTTCGCTGGGGTGTTTCTTTCCTTTTATTGGTGTTTTCAGTCATTCCGTGCGCGTACCTCATACAATCCGCCGTGCTCTGCTGCCTGCAGAAACGGTGTCAAATACATATTTCATGTTCGGAGCGGAGAGAGACCGGCCGAGATAGGGAGAGAGGGCGCGCGTGGGCGGAAGGGACTTGTCAGACGCACGCAGAGGGGTGTGGAGAACGGAGGGCGAGGATGCAGCAAAAGGAAAAAATAAATGTCCAGTTTCCGTGGAGCCTCCTTGTAGAAGCGCTGACCCACTAAACTCCCACTTTCACTTCCAATCAACCTGTGCTATGTTATTCAGCCAGGCCTCCTGCTCCCCCCCCCCCCACCCCCCAAACATGATGCTTCACTACCACACAAACCTGTTAGCTACGGCTCGCTAGGCTATTTATCTTAGCCGCGCTCCGAACCTCGCCTGAAGTAGACATATGCGTTGTACGATATGCAGCGCTGCCCTTTAAGTAGGGACCTGAGTTCTGCTTGAAGAAGAGGGGGGTGAGGAAGAAGAGGGAATGGGGGGTACTTGAAGAAGAGGAAGGTGAGGAAGAGGAGGGAATGGGGGTTATCTTAGCAAATGGCTGTTGGCAGTGATAAGGCCCCACTCCAGGGGATTAGGGCCCTGTTACAAGACCCTGTTAGTGTTCCTAACAGATCATCTGTCCCCACACACACACACACACACATGCCATGGGACTCCTCTGTTTGACCAATTATCCAAGCCTCTTCAGTTCGTGTGCGATGTTTGAAAGATATGTGTGTGGTGATTTGGGTGGGAGAGGCTAGGGGTTGACTGTGTGTGTGTGTGTGGGTGGGTGTGTGTATGTTTTCTTTCATTTGCTTCAAGGATGGTAGTTTGCTGACTCTTCGGCTTCACCCGTGTTTTCTCAGTTTTTCTCCCTCCCTCCCACCCATGTTTTACACTCTCCTCCACACTCCTCTGCTCCTCTGGCCTAGTGTTGGGTCTCAGACTCTCAATTACCTCGCGGGCCTGAGTTAACAATGTGGTGCGTTGTGCTGGTTCGGCACGCTGCACCTGTGTTCCACAGACAGGCCCACCCTCCCTTCCTCTCTCTCTCCCGCCAGGCTCCGACAACAGAGCTCCGTTCCCAACCCTGGGTTAATCAGTCCTGCCTCTCCGGCCCCGGCCCACTACAGCCCTCCGCTAAAGAGGGATTTTCTCGCTAAGCCTTTTATCTCAGATGAAAGTCACACTCCTGAGGGCCGTCACCACACCACCGAGAGAGGCATGGGAGGAAGTGTGGGGGAGGCAGGGGAGAGAGCCAGTGAGTGAGGGAGGGGGGAGAAAGGGAGGTAGGGGGGAGAGAGGGAGGCGGGGGGAGGGAGGTAGTGGGAGGGAGAGGGGTATAAAGGCGGGAGGGAAAGGGGAGCACCTGCTACAGGCAAGTGTGTCCGTCAGACTGGCTCAGTCACGCTATGTCTCAAGAACCCACTCCAAGTCAGCTTTTAAAACTGGAGACGTGCACTGGTGGGGAGAAGAGCACCCAATCTGTTCTATTCATCTTCTGTGGTGTCTACATTCAAATGTCTATCCATTTGAAAGTAGATCCATTTAGATTGTACCTGATGCTGAGCTTGGGAATGGATCACGCAAACCAATCCTTGACCTCTCTAATGCGTCAGTGACAACTACAGTGGGTATAGAAAAAATCACCCCCCTTTAAACTAATCACATTTTGTTGTTTGCAGCCTGAAATGAAAATGGACAAAAAACTTTTTTTTATTCAGCTGTATTTACAACTTATAACATCCAAGTGAAAGATATAATACCAACAAATAAAAAAACAGAATCACTCAGTTCGAAAAAGAATCACCCCCCTCCTAAAAATGACTTGTAAACCCAACCAGGTGTAGTTAATCACCTTCTCAATAGCACACAAAGCCAATTGACTTTCAACTGTGATCAGCTGTGGTCATTTTGATTAGCTCAGCATGAAACAAGCTTTTCCTGAAGCATGTCAGTCATTAGTAGTGCACCTGAAGAAAACAATCAACTATGGGTGGCAAGACATTGTCAAAAGATCTCTGGGATAAAGTTGTGGACAGGCACAAGTCAGGAGATGGATACAAAAATAATTCAAAGGCTTTATCAGTGCCTAGAAGCACAGTGAAGTCTAATATTAAGAAGTGGAAGGTATTTGGTACAACACAGACCCTCCCTGGGTCAGGACGTCGCTCCGAACTGGATGAAAGAGCCAGGAGGAAACTGGTCAGAGAGGCTACCATGAGGCCTACAGCAACTCTGAAGCAGTTGCAGGAATTCATGACAAGAGTGGTCATTGTGTGCATGTGACAACAATATCACAAATTCTCCACAAATGTGGCTTGTATGGGAGGGTTGCAAGAAAAAAGCCACTCCTCCAGAAAGGCCCCATACAGTAACGACTGAGCTTTGCCAAAACACACCTTGAAGATTTCTAAGGCCACGTGGAAAAAGGTGTTATGGTCAGATGAGACTAAAATTTAATTATTTGGCCTCAATGCCAAAATATATGTCTGGCGAAAATCCAATACAGCTCACCATCCAAATAACACCATTCCTACAGTAAAGAATGGAGGTGGTAATATCACGTTATGGGGTTGTTTCTCTGCAGCAGGGACTGGAGCACTTGTCAGGATATAAGGAAAAATGTATGGGGCAAAATACAGTCAGATTATTGAGGAGAATCTGCTGTTCTCTGCCAGAAAGTTGTCAATGGGGAGAAGATTTACCTTCCAACATGACAATGACCCAAAGCACACAGCAAAACTGACCACACAGTGGTTGAAGGAGAAAAAGGTGAATGTACTTGCATGGCCTAGTCAGAGTCCGGACTTAAACCCCATTGAAAATCTGTGGAAGACCGCAGTCCACAAACGGTCACCATCAAATTGAACTGAACTTGAGCAGTTCTGCAAAGAAGAGTGGTCAAATATTGCAAAGTCTAGATGTGCAAAGTTAGATGTGAAACATATCCTAACAGACAAAAGGCTGTAATTAAAGCAAAAGGTGGTTCAACAAAATACTGACACAAGGGGGTGATCCTTTTTCCAACTCAGTGATATTTTGTATTATTTTTTATTTTTTTCTGACATGTTGGTGTTATGTCTTTCACTTGGATGTTATAAGTTGCACTGAGTAAATACAGCTGAATGAAACAAAAACTGTCTGTCTTCTTTTCAGGCTGCAAAGCAACAAAATTTGATTATTTTAAAGGGGATTCTTTTCTATACCCACCGTACATACTGGATCTTCAAATTATATAGTCAGCCTATGCATTGTTCTTATACAATGTAGGTTATCCTTTTTTACTTTATTTACATTTTCAAGAAATTGGATTTGTTTTGGTCAGGGCATTGAAGGCGCTATTTCAGTGCCACACACTGTCCATCACAGTCTAGGTTCAAG
The DNA here is from genome assembly GCF_011004845.1 of Esox lucius. NCBI lineage: Eukaryota > Metazoa > Chordata > Actinopteri > Esociformes > Esocidae > Esox > Esox lucius. The sequence goes on from NC_047590.1 coordinate 13,680,947, forward strand.
CTCTGACTGTCCGGCTGGCTGACCTAATGACTAATAACCAGGCGTGTGTCCACTTGCTGATCTGAATGATGTTTCTGGTTTTCAAGTTCCGTGTGGGGAAATAACAGGAGGATGCCTAGGAGGAAGACTTGCCAGAATCTTCAACTCTCCGGAGCATGTTGAGAGTTGATATTAAAAGACAAGGTTATAGGCACATTCAGTTTCACAGACTTTTGGAGGGGAGGTAAAACGGGGCGAATGTCTATATATGTGTTTTTGTGTTGTCATAGTGTATTGAGATTGATGGGAAAATAGTAACTGTAATCAATGATGAAGTCTGTTTTTTACTCCACAAGTGGACAGTGAAGGTGTCTGAATAGTTTCTAAAGCAGCTGTATTTCTAGACATATTGGGTTTATTATGATTTAATTGTTATACCTATTTCCCCCATGAAATGCATTTGGAGTTAATTTACATTTTATTATAATAAAAAAAATAAAACTATAAATGATATCAAACCACCTTCTCAAGCTACTAGACCCACAGCAGTGTGGACATTTGAGAGTTTCGTGTTAATTGCTTTTATCGTTAGCCACCAGAGTTAATATTATTACCGACTATGATGGTTATCCAGAGCCATTCTTTACCTTTGGCAAATACTCCTAATAATTGAGTTGAAATTAAATACATTTGAAAAAAATTATTGCCTGGTGAAAGGGTGAAAAATATTAGCTGATTTATTTTTAATTATTACATTTTTTAGCATTTAATGCTAGCAGATCTTTAACTAAACCCTAATATATTTTTTTTTTATACTTATTTAAAATGTGTATACTTATTTCTAATTTATTAAAGAAAGTGTTAGGGTATAGTTTATTCTGATTCGTGCATGATGTGGCTTTGGAAAATGTGTGCAGACAGCTTCAATCTGATTGCAAGGACCAAACTAAGTCAGATGAATATTGGGCAAGGATGGACCAGATTGATTGTTTACCGTGGTAAATAATACCTTTCATTGGGTTAAATAACCAAAGGGGAGCTGGCATGCTTTTCCACCTGAAGGTTGATGATCTAGCTTTCTCTCAGACTACCCCTAGAAATTAGTTCAACCCACAAAAAGATCTGACCAGATTCAATGTGCAAAGTCTGCAACAATATAGAAGATCAGACAGGGGAAAATACCTTTTAAAGGCACTGCATGTTTAGCCTGATCTGTAATTTCTTCTTTCTCTGGCTCTGTTAAAAAATTATTTGACTAATTCAGATTTGGTTGTCTGGTCTGCCATATATAGGGAAATAAGTGGGAGTTTTGTCTCAAAAAACACACACACACTCCTACGTTTTGAGATGGCTGTATTTGCATTATTACAGCATGCGTTCCCGACAAGCGTGCCGGGAGAAGCGTGCTCCAAGTGTGGTATTTGGGAGAGATTAGGCCTGGACCGAGCGCTGCTTTTTTGGATAAGAGGAGGGAACAACATAATCACTCACAAGCACCAAACATGTCTAAAGTGCCTCAGTGTATTTTGGAACTGGGAGAACGATTAATCTTTGGGTTTATGTAACGGCTGACAAATGATTCTGTGGAGGTCATATAGTGCTTGGCTTCAGTGTGTTTGCACCTGTCCGTGTTACTGTAGAATGGAACGAACGCCTCGTTTCCTGTCACTGAGTGTGCCGTTCATCCAGAAATCCAGTAGGGAATGCCGGATTTCAGACAAGCACTGAGAGTTGATTGAAGCTTCAGTTTGCATGCAGAGGGCAGCATTGTCACAATAGCAAGTCGCTAACTTTCCACATTCCTCCTAATCTGCTGTGGTTGTCGACCGAGCCACACGCCCATGGTAGAGACTAGGATCTGAATAGGAAAAAATCCATATTGTATATCGTACTTTAAAAAAAATCCAATACACGCCAAATAAAATACATGTGTTTATGCCGTGCCTATGTAGCCGGGATGTTGGTTGTTCTGCACCTATGCTTCAGGTGCTGTTGAAGAGATTGGAACACGGGGGGGCGGGGGGGGGTGAAGCCTGCATTTCTGCTGCCGATACGGCGCGTAGCCTACCCCCGACTCCTCTTCATTGTCCTCGCACTCAGCCAATGGCTTTGGATCTCTTGAATTATTTCCGACCTCTGAGAGTGCCAGACTAATGGCAGGTAAGGTGTAGAGCTCTCTCGCCGTCAAAATGCCAGCCGCGGTTGAGTTGAAAAGTGCAACTGGGGACTGACCGATGCGCTTCCGGGCAGGCAATCAAACCTATCAGTTACATGTTGGGTGTTGTACGGATGCCGGAAACGGGCTAGGAAACGTCCACAGGAGTCCCTCTCTGGCGTGGATCTAGGGCATTGGCAATCTGAGGAAGCTCTCCTGAACCCACTGGAATGAAAGAGGGTGTATATGTTTGTGTGCGTGTGCAGCTCATACTGTGTGTGTGGACGTGGTATATAGGTGCTGATCAGCCTTCTCTAATCTCCCTTTAATCTGAGTAATGATCCCGAGGGCGTCGGGCAGGGTTGGAGTGGGTGGGGGGGGTTTGCGTCAGGGCATGAGGCGATGGAGATCTGGGGTGGAGATAAGGAGGGTAATCTCCTAACACCCACACCACCGCCCTCCCCCGAGTCCAGGGTGGAGGCTGGGAAAACTGGGGAGGGGCAGGGGTTGGTGTGGGGGGGGCAAGGTGAGAGAGACAGAGCGAAAGCATGACAGCATTGCTGAGTGCAGGATGGGAGAAGTGCTGATTTGAAAATGGTGTGTGTGTGTGCGCACGTGCGCGACAGCATTTTAGTTGTGATGCCGTTCAGCTAAGTGCATGCCAAACAACGGTTCCAACCGTGAATGATTGCACTGCATCAATAAGCACCTTTCCTAAGGGTTCACTCTTGATAATTCTTCAAAAGGACCGTTCCCAGTTATCGTGTGTGTGGGTTGTTGGCCTTGTTTTTCAGGCTTATGACAATTTGTTTCAGCGGAAGAGCCATGAAGTGATATGACAGTTGTCTGCTGTGAACAAATAGTATCTCTGGAGCACAGATCTTTGAATATCAGAGTGCTTGTGTTGGAATCAACTGCATCATTGTTCTGGGGTCCTAATTCTTTTTTCCATATTAGATTAGATTAGATTCAACTTTTGTCATTGAACAAGTACAGTACAATGAAATGCAATTAGCATCTAACCAGAAGTGCAAATAGAAGCGGGAAAGAAATGTACAGGTATTAAGTATTGTGTATGTTACAACTTGAATGTATAGATGTGCAATGAAGGCAAATGCAGTACAGATGGCAAATACTAAATGTTTAATGGAGTCAAATAGAGGAGGGCAGAAAATATACAAGTATTAAGTATTATGTATGTAACAATTGGGAAATGAATAGTTGTGCGATGAGGCAAATGCAAGTACAAATGGCAATTCTGACTGCAATACAGCAACTTAAAGGTGCAAGGTGGCTTGTGCAACTGAAATGCAGCAGTTCCCGAAGTAGACATGTATTAATATTACTCTATATTTCATTAATCCTTTTAGCGTGGTGATTCACAAACGTTTTCAATTACTCTACCACCAACATAACTTGGTTCTGCTTGGAGAACATCCTCGTGTTAAGTTTACTTGTAAGCCTATGAAGAGGAGTATTCTCAACCCCCCAGTTGATTGGCCGAGTACACCCAGGGGTCATAATACTCCTGTTGATTGGCCGAATACACCCAGGGGTCATAATACTCCTGTTGATTGGCCGAGTACACCCAGGGGTCATATTCCTCCTGTTGATTGGCCAAGTACACCCAGGGGTCATATTCCTCCTGTTGATTGGCCGAGTACACCCAGGGGTCATTTTCCTCCTGTTGATTGGCCGAGTACACCCAGGGGTCATAATACTCCTGTTGATTGGCCAAGTACACCCAGGGGTCATATTCCTCCTGTTGATTGGCCGAGTACACCCAGGGGTCATAATACTCCTGTTGATTGGCCGAGTACACCCAGGGGCCATAATACTCCTGGTTGGGAACCACTGATTTAGCAGACACTTTCACAGAGAGTGACTTATAGTAGTGAGTGTATACATTTTCACACTGACAAATAACACTGATGTAGAGTACACTCTCTCTGGTGACCTCAGATCCACATGAAAGAACAGGAGAACGCAAGTACATATTTTGAAACACATGGATTTTGATGCCATGGATTCCAGATTATTTGCTCATTGCACCCTCCTGTGTGTTTTTCAATTGTCTGTTTCACTCCATTTTACCTAGCTGATCAGCCATCGCAATTAGGTAGCATTGCTAATTACAATGGAATGTATAGGCGAACACTTATATTAATTGTTGGTTTTGATTTGGAGCTGGGTGGCATTGAACTATCTTGGATGTGGATCAGAATAGCACACCTCTAACTTTGTACAAAACTAATGCAATCAGTAACAGCAGTCACACTACGAAATGCTACAGAATAAACCACAATTCATTCATAATATAGTGAATATATTGTTTTTCTGCTTTGTGCGAAATCGTTAAGAATAATATAAAACCACCAAGGTGAGTTGGTTCAGTCTTGACTCTTGGTTGACAGTGCTCTGGGGTGGGCAATGTATTGATGCTCGAGTGCCAAATCAACACAAATGGATAAGAAAAGGTCTTAGCCATCATGTGTCCAGTTTAGGGGGGGGGGGGGTGTGTAAGAAAGGAGAAACGCGCAAAAGATAATGATATGCAGCTATGCCATGTTGTTATGAGTATAATATTAGTTGCTAGATCAAATTCCTAGTCAGCAGGTTAAAAAAAGGCAATGTGTTGCTCTTTCCTTCAGCATGTCAGCTAACACTAAGTAAAATAAGGGTTTAAAAAAAGCTATTGTTAGCTAATGCAGTAATTCCATTAATTAAAAGGTATTTTCTGGCTATGCTTATCAGAGATATAGTCAAGCATCTCATTCTCTACTCAACTCCCAGCGACACAGCTTGGACTGCACTGTAAAATCGCATAAAGGAGTAAGCCACTCCCCTTATACAGAACCACCGAAATGCTGGGAATCCCGGAGTGGATTCTAATGAACACATTTTTGATTTGAGCAACCTGAGCCTCGTGTTCAGTCCACTTTGGATGAATGTGAAATCAATGCCACAATGTCTAATTTGCTCCCGGTGGATGTAAGAATGAAACTTTTACATTTCATTTTACCATTGTAGGATTTAGGCGGACTCATTTAAATAGTATTTATTGATGTTATGGTGGTCTGATATGCCTCAGTAGACTTGTTCCTACATCTGTAAGGCCAACGCATATTTAGAATTCTTTGGGCTTTGGTTGTTATTGCAAATTCCTATGCAATCCGAAATTACTCGTAATACCTGAATAAGCCGTCTTTAAACACCAGCAATCCCAGATGCTGACCGAATCCGTTCCATTCTTTGGTGTGTTCCGCGTCGTGTTTTGCTTTCGACGGGCTGTTTCTGCTGGATGATCAGTGCCCGTCTTTTGAGTGTGTGGACGGAGAGGTGAAGTAAGAAAAAGGGATATGGGACCGTGGCAACATTTCTTAGGATAATCGTGTGTGAGAAAGCGATTGCAGAACGTTGGTTTGGGTTGTAAAATACCCCATTTCATTCTCGAACGGACACACTTGGGTATAAAACAAAGTACTAAATCAATGTTAGCGAGGCAAGCTGCCTTCGCTGCGGGAGATGCGCGTGAGCACAATGGGAGACATCGCAATAGGAGGAATACAGTGTTGCAATGACATTGTTCTACAATGATGTGAATACTGTCGTGGTGCACTTTTAAACAGTAATAAACGGACTCTCTCCTGCTGGACACCGATGTTCTAATCCCGTGACAACAATTATCCTACTTTGGAGTCGATCCTGGTTCGGGATGGAACCGTGAGCATTTTTGCACCAGCGATGCATTTTTAGAGGAAGCGAGAGAAGCCGGACATGCGCTAAATGAAGACGCTGTTCTTGTTTTGCTTTTTTGGTGGCTACAGTCATTTGTTGCCTATTTACAAATCCACTGGGATTTGAAAATACATTTTTTTCCGGCGTCGGTTTCTTGTGCCTCCCATGCCTTTCGATACGTAGCCTAAATTGTTTTATATTTAATATGTAATCATTGTATTATATTGCTAATATAAAGAAAGTGCTATTACAAATAACCACTTTTACTACACTATATCAAAGGATGCTTAGACCTAATTTGTCCATTCAATGTAATGTCTAGCAGACTCAAATAGCCTATTCAGTAGACCGTATTTCAATTCATGTCTCTAGAGAATGTACCTTCTTGACGGTAATTACGAAAGGATGGAGCGGGGAACACCTCAAAGAAAAACCGTGTATCGGATCTCTCTCACCTTGGTTAAGAAGGAGAGCTTGGAAGAGGAGGAGGGTTGCAGTGGGATCTCGGAACCGCGCCGTGTGGAGAACCCTAAAGTTGGCCCTTACCGTCGCGAGGGCTCCTCGGAGATCCAGAGGAGTTGTCTTCTCGAGGAGCTGAAAGAAGTCGAGGACGAGAACGACGAGTTCCACTCTCACAACAGCTACATGAGGAATTTCAGGACATTTAGCACCGGGCAGTTGG